>NW_028255003.1:0-147112 GCF_964263255.1 Lissotriton vulgaris | reverse complement strand
GGCTAGACTTTTTCCTCACTCGCGATTAGCAACATCAAGTTGCCGATCGCGAGCCTGGAAAATAAACCTCCCGGCGAGATTCTCAAAGGCCGGAGGTCAGGTTTCTGTTTTTTCGAGTGGGCGCGTATGCCTCTGTTCTCCTATACATATCTAAACCTCTGACTGAACCCAGATTCACTCCTTCAACTCAAGTCTGTCTCATACACATGTGCTGAGATAAGAAATATGGAAATAATAAAATCCTCAAAGCTAATACTTCCCTGACTGAACCATCTCTTATACCCACAAGTTGGGTTAAGAAATAAGAAAGAATGAAACCCCTGAAGCTAAACCTTCCTTGACTTAAGCATTCTTTAGACCCACAAGTTGGGATAGAATAGAGATAGAGAAATGTTTCAGAAAGCTCACCCTGTCCTGAAGATGATCTTAAATCAGTAAAGATCGAAACGTCGTCGACCCACCCAAGGAAAGTCCCCCACCCCATTGCACAAAACTCAGTGGATCATACCTTGTTGTTTTTATGTGATATTTCGTATAGTCTCACTTTGTACGCTCATGTCACGATATGCACCTTGTCACTCATGTGAGCACTTGAAACGCATCCTTACATGTTGAAAATATTAAATAAATAATTTTCTACCTTTTACCCTACATATTATGCTCCCAAGATTGATTTATTAGCATACCCCTGTTTTTAGGACCTATTATGGCCACCCATGAACCATTGTTTGCCCTAAATACACTACAACCCCAGGTTCACTTTATGGGGTACCCTTGTTTCTTAACACCTTGGCTGCTGTGGCTTTTCCCCTCCTGTGCTGGAAATTGCCATTTTGCTGGTGTCATGACGAGCTCAGCTCGTCATCAGCACACGACACCCGTGGGTGATGACGAGCTGAGCTTGTCATGAGCATCGAAGGGGTTAATACTACTCTGGTACCTAGTGGCATGATTCACCACAACTAGAATATAGCTGTGCCCAGATGCTATAGGAGGGTTCATGGGACCAATGATGCCAATATCAAACCTCTCAAAGGGAACCCCCTCCACTGGAAGTGGTATCAGGGGGCCCTATGTAGTGCCACCTGCCTTACCATTGGCCTGGCAAGTGGCACAAGAGCGACAACATCTCTTTAGTGTCCTCAGAAAAGTGAGGCCAGTGAAAATGAGGGACCAGCCTGTCCTAAGTCGTAGATTTGCCTAAGTGTCCTGCTGGAGGAGTGTCATGTGCAAGGGTGAGTTGTAAGCCCCTAAACTTCAAAGGTATAATCAACCTCCTTTTAGTACCAGGTTTGTGGTCTCTACCCTCTGAGAAAAGGAGTCCCTCATCCCAGTAGATCATGTGGTACCCCCTGATACTCCCAGCAGCTTCAGCAGCAGCTTGCTGTCTGAGGTGCTCAAGAGAGAAGGAGTTTTGCTGCTCCAAACTCAGATCTGCCATGGAAGGGCTCCCTGTGCCTTAGAACTCACCCTGATGAGGCTAAACTTCAATTGGCACAGTTCCTTCACAGGGACTACGGTCATCCCCCTCAAGAGACTGATCCTCACTCTGAGTCTAAGGGGGAGACAAAACCTTACCCCTCCTGCTCCTTCTCTTGTAAGGCACCTGGTCTATTGTTCCAGGATCAAGGGCCTGTACAGTGGATGTCAGTTTGGCTTGTGGCTGGTCGCAGCAAACACATCTGCAGAGATGCCCAACATTGCTGCATGAGTCCTAAATTCAACATCAGCCCAAGCTTAAGTCTCCAAATCATTGTCCAACAAACAGTTTACTGGTAGTCCTGGATTCATCACAACTTTTTTAGGGCCAGTTAACCCTCCCTGGATGAAATGAACAGCTACCAAGGAATGGTCAGTCCTGATATTGTTTGCATTGGTTACAAATTCTAAAGGCTTTTTGGTCAGTTTGTAGCACTGGGTGCACTGCCTGTTTATGCGCACAAAGGTTTCAAGAACAAAATTTCTCAGGTGCAAATCGGCGAGTGGAAAAACCTTTAACCACTCGGAATGAGTAGAAAAACTACCACTTTTCTAACTGACTGGGTTGCCGATGCACTCAATTCACAGTATAAAGATTGTTAAGTAACAATACAACAGGTCTTGTTGTAACCATATCCATGCGAGACACATGCTCTATTGTGATTTATCTGTTTGTTTCAGCCCTGAGGAATCGCGAATGCGATGAAACACGTATCGGCTGGCTGTATACTTCATTAAAAGACTCCACGATTTACCCTTCTACTGGAGTATCTGTGAAAAACTTCTGTTGTTTTGTGTTCTATAACTGATGTTGTATTGTTTGCATTGGTCACTTGATACATTTCACCAAGTATGATCTGTCCAGGAGACACACGTTTCTCTGTCATCGTGGTAACACTGGCCCCTGTGTCCCTGTAGGCCATTGCCTCTGTTCCATTGATCAAACACTGTTGTCTGTACTTGTCCAGGGTACTGGGGCTGACAAGTAAGGTGGCAAGATATATGCCACTATCACAAACTAGAAAAGTCTGAGCTGGAGTTCTGACTAAGCCAGAACCTATCTCAGATCCCAAGGTTAACCCCGCTAATCCCTTGTTCCCTGTACCACCACTTGGACTTGTGCTAGGGGGAGCAGTAGCTTTAGGTGTCGTGGTGGCAAAAGTAGTTTCCTTAGCTTTTGGACAATCATCATCTTTTGTTCAATAGGTTTTTACTTTACAAAAGTAACACCAAGGTTTCTTTTTGCCTTTACTTTTGCCCTTGTCCCTACCCTTCTTTTGGGTTTTAGAAAATGTGTTTCTTCTGGTCACCACCAGTGCTCTTGTTTATCTGCTTCACCCTGGTTCTGACCAATTTATCTCCCTTCTTTCCCAATTCTTGGGAAGAAATCAGATCAGAGTCCACTAGGTACTGATGCTATAACTGATTTTGGCAATTATTAAGGACCTACTCCCTCATATTCAAATTGTATAATCCTTCAAAATCATGCCCTTTGCTGCCAAGCAGCCAACCATTGAGAGCCTTAATATCACTATCCCCAAAGTCTACCCAGTCCTGAGTCTGTGCCTCCTAGGTTTTTCTGAACGTAATCCTGTACTGTTCATTGGTTAAGCCAAACTCATCAATGACAGCACTCTTCAAAACTGAGTAATTATCAGCATCCTCTTCTTTAAGAGTGAGGAGCTTTTCTCTACCTGTGTCAGCAAAGGAAAGCCACAAGATAGCTGCCCACTGCTCTTGAGGTATCCTCTGTACCTTACAGGCCTCACTAAAGCAGTTATCCATATATGGATGTCCTTTCTCAACATGGTAGGGAGGGACAATTTTGCTCAGGTTCCTATGGCCAATGGTCAAAGGAATGTTCCTTGCTTCTAGGGACACTGTTGCTGCCACCATGGGACTGTATTCCCAATTTCTTCTTAGCCTTCTGGACTTCTAGGGACACTCTGTCAAGGGTCAACTGTTCTCTCCTGATCCTAAGCCTCGCTTTCTCGAGTTCAACCAGTTGCTATTCCCTATCAAAAAAGTTCCCTCCTAAGTGATCTACAAAGAGAAGATGCACTTTTTTACCCACCCGAAGGATGCATGGCAGTGGCTGGAGGAGCGCCCGTCCCTCCGGAGAGCAGAAGATGAGAGGCGAAGGGAGGTGCATGCGAAGTCTAGCAGTGGGCCGCAGTGGGGACTGCTGAAAAGACTCAGCGACGGAGGAGATCGAGGGGTGGACGGCGGGTCCAGACGACGCCGTATCCTACGTACAGAGCGACAGGCAGGCAGAGGAGGAACTCGGCCTCCCCCGTCACAGGAGGCACGGCGGGGTCCAGATTTTGCTGCCTGGAGAGGAAGGCACGCTCGTAAGGAGAGGAGGACACAGGGGTCATTCCTCCGCAAACGACGATCCAGAAGCTCAGTCTCTACATCCACTTGTAACAGCCATCCATGAGATGGAGCAGGACACGGCTAAGCAGACGGAGGGCTCACAGGTTGATACCCAGGACTCGCACTCTTGAACTGGGACAGTTTGGGAGAAGGTGTTTTCAGCTCAAACCCGGACAGCACGCAAGTTATATTCACCCCAATATCTATTGGGTTTCTCTACCATCACATGATACCTGTATGTTGTAGGAGAGTAGGGTCTGCTATCCTATGGTCACCCCAAATTTTTGCTTTTTGCTTCACTGGTTTATGACTTAATGTGGCTGTGGGCCTGCTAATCAGACCCACAGCCTGCTGTTCTCTCTCTAAATTACTGCCAATGCACTTTAGGTGCATTATGAATTGGAACTGGTTCACCTTATTAGCCCCTGTAGCAGTGTCCCCTTGGTACCCAGGGCATAGGTGTTTCCAAGGCCTACCAGGGGCTGCAGCATGTATTGTGCCACCCCTGGCCTGGCCTCCATATTTGACACAACTGGCCGATCACTCAGCTGGGGTAAGTTGGTGTAACCACCTCTTGCTTAGGTACAGTATGCCTGTGCCTAACCCTAAACTGGACACATATGTTCCTATCAGCCACTCCTATGGAAGGCCTCATCAATCCTGGAGGCAGAGTGCTTGGAAATATGTGAGATGGTGCTCTAGCATGAGCTGAGCCTGTCTGCAGCTGTCGGGAACTACTCCCTAAGCTGTTCCGGGATATTGCCATACCATATACTCTTAAGTGCATTATAATCCTCGCTGTTAAATGCTATCTTTGGTTTGGCTTTATCAAAACATGTCGAGTAAGGTGTCATACGAATTGGAATACTATCCCCTCGACAGTTCTGTTGACGGGGATAGCATTCCACCCTTCTAGAGGGACACGACATGTGTGTAGCCTTAACCCCGGTTAAAGTTAACCAGAGCCTCAGCATCACAAAATGGATGCTGCCACCACAGACACGAGTCTGGCCTCCTGCTGCTGACCGAAACTCGGCAGATGGTGGCCTAGACAAAGGGTTTCCTGCCTTGGGAGGTGCGAGCACCACCCCAGACAGGGTTTTGTGTATTGGGTAGGACAGGGCTGAATAGAATCAGACATGCCCGGGGCACACAAGGTGTCCCCGTGCATAGGCCAGTCCAAACCGGTCCTGGGACTTTCCAGACCCAGGCTTGGCGCGGAACTGGACAAAGGAAAGGGGGTGTAACCGCCCCCCTTCCTGGTTCCTCCCAGAGGAGGGACCTAGTAGGTGATCCACCCCTCAGATTGGGAATAAGAGTGGGAGCAGTGCCATTGCACAGCAGATCATCCTGAATCAACTTTACACGAAGAAGAAGACTGGACTTTGACATTCTGCTGCTCAGAAGACTGAAGAGAATCTCCCTTGTGGCCTAGGAGTGGCCACCCTGTGAACACAGGCACCAACCAGAAACTCGACGTCTGCTTTGCCGCCGCCTCCCGCCGGAGCCCGAGCCCAGAGCCCGACAAGAACCAGACTCCCAGACTTCTCAGAGCCCGATCCACAGTCCCTGCAAAGAAGGGACCCGTGGAGGCACCGAGTGACGTGGGACCGGACCTCTTGTAAGACACTCGAAAAGCTGACTGGGCAGCTTCTGAGGCATCCTCGACGTTGTGCTTTGGGGACTGAGAACCCCCACCACCTAGCAGCCCTTGCACCGAAGATCAGCCCCCCAGCATCTCCACGATCTGCGTGGGGCCCTTTTGCATTGTGCCACTCGACGCGCCATCCCGGCCACTAGCCACGTGGTCAGCGGCCATCTTGGCGACGAAACCGACAATTTACACAGCAGGTCTGGTTGCTCCAGACCTACCCAAGCTCCTGTGAAAAGGAGCACCCGCTCTGACCTTGCTGGTCTGAGTGTTAAGCATCTTTCAATTCCTGCGTGGCTTGCATTAGCCAAGGCCTGTTTGCTCCAATCAGGTTGTCGACACCGCCAACAGCGAGAAGCTTGCGTGGGACAGCTCGTGACCAACTCCTGGACGTCCTCGACCCCGGGTATCCACGTGGCTGCAGAAAGAAGCTACCCAACAACGCCTGTTTGCACCCGACATCGCCTGGTTCCAATCTGGTTCCACGGTAGTCACTGGCTAGTGACTTTGAACATTGTCCCCTCTGCTTTCAGGTCTTCACATCTTCAGATCCACCCTTGGATCCATCGGAACTCTTCACGTCGAGCCACCTGCAGCATCTTCAGCTCCAAGCACCATCCACCAGCATGACGAAACCCGACACTACTTCGACCCTGTGCACCCGCTTCCTGTGGGTGAAGTAACTCAGCTCCGCCAGTGTTCCTACACTGGTACACATCTCAAGGGCCTGTGTCTTAAGTTTCAGCGTTCTAGGTCACTCGGAAGGTTCCTAACTCTTTAACTTTGTACTTTTTACGCACCATAGACTTTACATTGGAAAGTGCGTGCACTTTGAACACTGCACCCGAGTCCCGCGGGCCTTTCCCGACTTAGTCACTGCTAGTCTCGAATAGCTCCAGCGATTCCCAAGGCCCTAGGCCTGTTCCCTTTCCTATTGGTATCTCTTATACCACTTTCTTAGTATATGGTTTAGGTGGCCCCTAGGGCTCATCCATATTGTGTAACTTTTGTGTATTTTAAACTGTCTTGTGATTTAACGCTTGTGCTTCTGTGCTCATAAAGAGTCCAGGGGATTTTATAGTTAATAAATCAATATATATTTTCAATATATATCTGTGTGGTGTCCTTTCATTTGGTATTCAAGGGGGTTGTGTATGGTAATACAGCTGGCTTCACATGCCTTTCAGAGTTTAGCCTAAGACTGCTTTGTCCACATTACCACTAGGATAACTGGTCTACAAGGTTGAATTACAACCAATCATCATAAGGGTTGCTTGGCATGGTACAGAGTGATCACTAGAATTAGTGAGCATTATATACCAGGCCAACTTCTCACATATGTGATATCAGGGGGTTGTTGTTTTTTATGCTTCATCTCTAGGTTGTTGAGGTGGGTTTTGTGGGTGGGATACAAAGGGAGGGCGACAGACCTTCCTGCTCCAGACAGTCCTAGAGTCGATTTCTGTGACTGATGGGACTAGACCGGGAGGGTGGTGGGGTGGGGGAGAGTTGGGGATTTGCTTAAGTTCTTTTGTGGAGAGGTGGGGGGAGGCTTGTTTTAGCATGTCATGTTGAGCATACACACATATGTCCTGATGACACCCACTAGAGGACGCTGGGTAAACTTATGCCCCAATGCACAATAGGATGATGGGTAGCCCTGAGAGGGAAAGTAGGTCCCGGGGTGGTCTTAAGGTACTGACTTGGAACGTTAACGGCCTGGGTTGTAAGATCAAACGAGCTCTGGTAAACAATTATGTGAAGAGATCGGGGGCAGATGTCACACTCCTCCAGGAAACCCACCTTCAGGGTACCAAATGTGCCTTCCTGGCTAGGGGACAGTATAGAGTTCTGGCACATGCAGGGTTTACGTCGGGCTCGAGAGGGGTCGTAATCCTGTTTAAAAAAACATCCACCCATGAGAATAGCACAGACCTGGACAGACCCACAGGGGACATATGTGAAAGTGCGGGGACACTGGAGGAGGAAGGAATACACGTTTCGTTCGGCTTATGCCCCACCCAAATTACAGGAGGGTACACTCAGGGGAGTCACCGATATTATCCTTAACACAGCAGACACAGTCCAAATTCTAGGGGGTGACTTCAATGACATGATGAACCCAGTGATGGATAGGACGGGAGACCGAGACAGACCCCAAAGCATTACCCTGCTAGCCAAATCGATGGATACACTAGACCTGCTTGATGTCTGGAGATGGCTTCATCCGGAGACTAGGGCGTACTCCTTCTTTTCCGGAGCACATAAAGTGTACTCTCGCTTGGATTATATATTTATGGCACGACAGACACTGAAGGTCTCGGACACTGCAGAGTACTGTGCACGAGGCATATCTGATCACTCACCACTGTTGTTAGAGGTGGGAGGGGCCTGCGACACTCAGACTGTCGGCCTGGGATCTACAAAATGCAGATATTCTGAGAGGCCTACGAGCGGATGTGAAGGTGTACCTGGCAGAGGATGTAGGCTTGGTGGCCTCCCGGGTGGTATTGTGGGAGGCACTCAAAACGGTACTCAGAGATAGGGAACGAAATAGACTAGTGGAAGATAGGAGAAAATTCCGAGCTGAGATCCAGGCTATGGAAGTCCAAAAACTGGCGCTAGAGCATGAGCACCAGGCCACAAGAGACCCGGGGACGCTTAGATGTCTCTCTGATTCGCAAACCCAGTACAAGCACCTGGTGACAGGCGAGGCTAAGACGCAGGCCATGGAGACTCTACATCACCTCTACGATGTGGGGGACAAATCCGGGAGGTTACTAGAGTGGCTTAGTAGGAAGGAGAGGGACGAAAAATGGGTGGAGATGGTGAAAGATGGTCAGGGGGATGGGCCCGATCGGATGCCAGGATAGCGTAAACTTTTTCAGGGTAGTCTGAGGCCTTCTATGACGCAAGAAATCTAGGGACGAGGGAGAACGCACTGCAATACAAGGCAAACATCAACCTCCCGACGCTAGAGGAGATAGACCAACAGGACCTGGAGGCGGATATCACCGAGGATGAAACTAGGGAGGCACTGACTAGGCTCCGAACGGGGAAGGCCCCGGGCCCTAATGGTTTCCCGGCGGGATTCTTAAAAAAAACAGCAGACCTTTTGACCTGCCACTTATTGGGTCTCTTTGTAGATGCTGAAGCAGAGAGGCAGTTCCCACTGGACCTCAGACAGGCCACCATCATCCCAATTTACAAGCAGGATAAGCCACCCGATAACTGCTCCTCTTACCGACCCATCTCCCTCCTAAATGTGGAGGCGAAGCTTTATGCAACGATTTTGGCTCTCCGCCTGAGACGGGTCATATCGGGACTGGTTCACCTCAACCAAACGGGGTTCCTCCCTGAAAGGGCGACCAGATACAACCTACGGAAGACTCATAATTTGTTAATGGAGGTACTTACCAGAAATGACCTCCATTGGTTCCTATCCCTAGACGCCGAAAAGGCGTTTGCTGCTGTCCACTGACCATTCCTGAAAGGAGTACTGGAGCATCTTGATTTTGGACCCAAATACAGACGAAAAATCAGCTTGCTGTATACTGACCCCAGAGCAAGAGTTCGGGTCAATGGGACACTATCTGGGGATTTCTCAATATGACGGGGTACTAGACAGGGTTGCCCCCTGTCTCCCCTGTTGTTTGCCCTCTCTATAGAAGTAATGGCATGCGCAGTCAGACAGAATGAAGGGATCACAGGCTTCCAGATAGGACAAGCGAACGAAACTGATGAAAAACTATCTCTTTATGCAGATGACGTTCTATATATCATACGGCCAGACGTTACCATACCGACGCTGTTTTCGGAGCTTGACCGCAATTGGGCCAAGGCAGAATATACAATAAATGTGTTCCAGAAAGAAAAATCCCTATTACTAATTAAGGAAAGTTAAATTGAGAAAGGTAGCTGGTGTGAGTAAAAAGAGTAATGAAGGTTTCTGATGAGAACGTAAGAAGGCTCAGACATATATATATATATATATATTTTAGAGTTTTGCATAGCTTGAACTTGACCTGAAGATATCAGGTATCATTACGCTTTACATGAGCACCAGTTTCATTGTAGACAGACGCATTCATTTTTTTTAGGTGTGAGGTAATTACGTGATTTGCCCAGAATCGCAGGATGTTGAGCGTTACTGCTGAGGTTTGAGGTCAACCACCGTAAGGCTACACCCTCTCCCCGCGTAATGCCTATGTACTCAAATCAAGAGGGGTTTTCGAAGGGGGAGTAAGAATTTATCATTCAAAGTCAGTAAGCATCTCTAACATGTGAAAAGTGTGCGAGAAACAGTAGCAGGGGAGTCATCCTCTAGTCTAAGGAGCACACACTATTATAAATCAACAAAACTTAAGTTGCAACATTTCAGTTTGTTCCCACTCCCATGAACCAATCCTTGTCTACCAAGCTATGGGAGGAGGAACATTCTTGTACTTATGAAGCTTTGACATTGCTGCAAACGTGACTATGTCCTTGAGTTGTTACTCTGGAGAGAAGCTTGTGGTTCAGACAGCTCTTCCCATGAGTCTCACTTTCTGACTTCTTTCTTTCCTCCTGATGAGAATATCACTATCAGTTGTCTAATATATAACAAATACCTATTCACTAGCTAATAGAATGCTTCTGGAAAAATACAGCATCTGTAATGGGAAAAACAAGAAGAACATCTGCAAGACAAGACAACTGTACAACTATGTGAGCAGGCCTCTTAGTTTAAGCATTAATATTAGGCTAACTTAATTCATTTCAACATGGTAACTCGAGGGTTTGTTTATTTGACCTTTCGAAAGAAACACAGCTAATTTCACAATTAACTGGGATGATTGATTCTATTACCAATGTGGGTCCTATCCTAATTGGCATCGATTGTAATTGCTGTTACGAACCCCTAAGGGGCATGGTAACGATAACTGAGGAAGAAGATCAAGCATTTGTTATCCAACAGCTAAGCACTGATAAATTAGCAAGGTGTACAGCTTCAGCACTTCAGTTTTTTAATTTTACCTTAGAAAAAGGTCTACGGGCTGAGGAAATATAAATTCTATGGTCAAGAAATGTTCCCTAACGTGTACCCCACCGTCTCCATGTACTAGCTTGAAGTGCATGTAACTTCCCTCCTGTGCCAGCTATGAAGACGCAAATACATTTGCTTCCAACGTTAACATGTCCTCTTTCAGATCCGCCATGAACGGGTTGAATATTCCGTTTCTAAGTATGCCTTGCCAACGTCTTTTTGTGGTATACTTTACACGTTTTCCAGCCCAGGCGAAGTAGGCCCTGAATCCTGCCATCAAGCCTTTTCCTGCTTTCTGACTCTGAATGCCTCAGCCTGGTCTGCCTCTGTACCCGTGACCTCTGCCTTACTCCCTGCGCGGCTCACGGCGCTTAGCTCAGCCTGTTGCCTGCCAAGACTGTATTCAACCTTCGAATTATCTGCTCCACTCCTCGAAAATACATTCCTGTCTCGTAGTTCAGGTAAACATCCTCCCAGCTGCAGAGCAAAGGGCCCGGCCTTACTGTCTCCGTGCAAGTAATTCATAGCTCCTGTTGCCATGGTAGGCCCATGCCCCCTCGCATCCCATGCAGACACATAGACGCTTATACACGCACTCACAACCAGTATAGAATAGCCTCCGTCTGAGAGACCTTTTCCCTCCAGATAATACAGTTCCTTAAACATGAGATATTAGATACGATTTGGGATTAGGTTGATCTGACATCCCAGACTTATGTCTCCACTTGTAGGGCTAAATGTCAAGTCCCCTTCACCCTCCAGTTATACGTCAATCACACGTCATGCTGCTGCACGCGCATCTCTGCCATGTATTTCTGCTGACACTGTCGGATTCTCTTATGGATCCACCTACTTGTGACATCATGTTAAATGACGTTTCTAGTACACGCCTTCATGCACGCCTATTGTAACGCCTTTTCTGTTACGTATGAGCATTCTTATCTCTCTTCTCAGCTGTTACGCCTTCTGCATATGCCTTTACTGTAATGCATTGACTATATATATGAATAATTGTCAATAAAGTATTGTCTGTCAGTCCCTTCCCGAACCTATGTGGTGACGGAATGGTATGCCACCTTGGCTCGAGCCAAATACCCAATTCCTTTTTAAGGAATAAAACCCTTTTTGAGAAACCTCAAATATCACGGATTTTGCCTCTTATTTTTCTGAGTTATTCTTATTGAACTTTACCGCATAAATTAAGCATGGGTAATTAGAATTTACCACATAATTGGCGCCCGATCAGGGACCCCTCCCCCATCTCACACGCCGGAGGTGCGTTGCAGGCCTGGCCCCCTGCCACAGCCGGACGGACAACTACGCGTACCCGCAGGATTTCCTGTATCTCCCTCAGGCCAACGGAGGTGACTGAGGCTGCGATCAACACCCAGACGAGGCGGTGAGGAGTGCGGAGGATCCCGACCAGAGCCTAGCTGAGAGAGCAAGATCCGAGGTATACGGAGGCCCACCAGGTTCCGAAGTTCCGAAGTATCTGCGTCACGAGTCGAGTCCGAATCCAGTCCGGTCCAGTCCAGTCCAGAGTTTCCGAGGCCTTCTGTTTCCGTGCTTCCCGGTGAGTACCGTTGCTGGGGACGCATCTAGACGTGCGCATTAGTTTGTGCCGGTCAAGACGGGTTTGGGTACACAGACCTGGTCTGCACTGTTTAGCAGTGTATCTGTACTGTTTTAGCAGTATATCCTGTCTGCACTGTTTACGGTGTATCTGTACTGTTTAGCAGTACATCTAGTATCACGCAGTTAGTAAGTTTTATTCTAATTATTGTTGTTCGTTTTAAAATGTTTTAATGTGTTATCTAAATGTCGTGGTATGAGTGATTGTTCGATCTTCATTATTGTGATTATTGTGTTCATTGTGTTCATATCCGAGTAAGAACCAAGTAGCCAGATTTTAAGATGCCGTTATTCTCCAAATTAAGACAAATAAAAACTAGAAAAGGGATACTAGAAGAAGCTGTTCCCATTCCACCTAGGGACACTCCAGGGTACTTTATGTACCAGAGGAACGGCCTAGATGCCGTTTTATATCTCGATTTATGGGTGGACTACACTAAGGATCTAGCAGAGAATCAGAGATGGCCCGCTGCTGGGACATGGGATGCAGATTGCATCATGAGAGTAGAAGAAGCATTATGGAAAAAGAAAGCCAGACAGTCAGAGAAGGATGCCATTGAACTATGGCGTAAAGAATCGCATAGGCGTACGGAAAAAGCACACAGAAAAGAAGAGAAAAGTAGAGAGGAGTCTGAAAAGGCCCGAGAAAACGTATTAGTTGAGGAAGGTATCCGAGTAAAAATAGAACAAGTAGATAGACAACGAAACACCCTTATGAATGGTATGTATCCTCTTTTGGCTGAGGGTTTGCCTAAGGCCACCCCGGAAGTACCGAAAGATCTACCACCCCCATTGCTCCCGACTAAAATGCATCAGAAAACAGCAAAGGACATTTTCCTTTCTTCCTATCTAGACGATGTAGCCCCCGAATATGTTAATACCGCACCGCCACGCACACCTCCTCCTGGTGGCGCTCGACTCCAAGATGGTCAGCTCCCACCTCCGCGACAAGCTACTCCTCCTCCCGTTCCTCCTGGTCTTCCAGCCGTTCTTCCACCTCTTCCTGGACCTATTCCCCCTGCTTTACACCCAACGAATCCCTTCGGATCCGGCGCCTCAGGAGGCGCGTCCGGAGGGGCGACAGGTTTCCAAACCCCGCCACCCACACATCGGTGGACTTATAGAGACCTAGCACAACAACGTACACCTTGAACAGCCGATATTGCAATATATGGAGATCGTCTTGCAGACTGTAGATATGATCCAGTACCTGGTAAAAAGAATGACGAAAGAATGTTGCTCGCATCAGTACGATTGCGACGAGTCACAAACTTTTTATTAACACTACCTGGAATGGTAGATCATCTAGATAAAATATATCATTTTGTCCCAACAGGGGCAGGGCCTGAAAGTATTAAGGAGGCATTGGCCTACCAGAAAGTGGATACTCAAGCCAAGATATTACGGTTTCTTATAAACTGTCTAATAAGAGAAGTGGATAGGCCAGGTATGAACCCGGATGACGTAAAAGCACTCCATAGGTGGGGTCAGAATATAGCAGATGGGAATCATGATAAACAGGCCTGTATAGATAATATGTACCGAAGAATCAGAAATGCAATAACAAAGATGCATGAAAAAAGACAGCCACCACCAGAAATAGATTCAGACAAACTTGAATCCTCAGAGGAGGAGAACGAACAAGAAGAGACAGCAGAACAAACACAGTTACCAGTTAGGGAAATGATAGCTTATGTAGGTAAAGGAAGACCCTATAATAATTCAATGCGTCCAGTACGTCCAGAAAGTAAAAGAATTTTTCAGGAAGCTATGTGTAACCCGAGAACTCCTGAACACTTATTCCAAGCCACTGACAACAGGCTTCGAGAACGAATGGGGTACCATGTACTCGATTCTATGGACGAACAAGAATTAGCCAGGTCAGCAGTACAATGGGCTGACAATTCTGAGAAATATGGTGATGATGCGTTAGCACACACGTTTTTGAACATGACACCGAGTGAAAAGCGTTTAGCTGGTACATACATGATACAACACCTACTCCTATTGTATAGAAGCCAACATTCCGATCCAGGTCCCCTGCCTGATACATTAGCATAACTGCTCATGAATAAATGGAGAGGTCTAGGTACCGATCTAATTAAAGTGATTCTAGAACATCGACACAGATATAGTGCCTTCTTGTGTCCACAGACCGATTCAGCACATGCCATGGAAAGAAAAATGTATTACATAGACAGACAGAATCCGTTGCGAGAAGTGCACCCAGTTCAGAATGCAGACAATACGCTTAGACGCGTGTTTGTGTACACGCCCATAACTAAAATAGAATTATTGGAAATGAAAAAATTAGTACCTAGCCATGACAAAGATCCTGCAGGTTTTCACCGTGAAATAAAAGACATGTTACTAATGGGCGATTACACCTATCCAGACCTTATGAAAATATTGAAAGTATTACTGCCTCCTGGTATTTACGAGAAACTCAAAGAAAAAGAATGGGAGGTGGGAGATGCAAAGATTGATTGGGCTGCATTAGAAAACGAAGAAAATACTCGAGTTGCAGGCCTAGGGCTTGGAGACAAAGTTAAGGCATTACCAGGATTGTTAGTACAAGTATTGCCACGTTTATTAAGTACGAAAAAGGAAGATTGGGGTGCAATCTCAGCCTGCAAACAGAAACCCGATGAAGACACTAGTGATTTCTATACCCGATTTGAGAAATGTTTTGGTATTAATAGCGGCCTGAAAGCGAGTAGCGAGTCATATCCACATCTTTTTGTAACGAAATTAGTCGAGAATTCCCTGCCCCAGGTTAAGAATAGGGTACTGAAAGTCGAAAGCACTTGGCAAGCTAATACTCCTTCACAAATGTTACAAATGTTACAGTACCATCAGAATAGAATTAGAGAAGAACAAGAACACGAACAAAGACGTATGAAAGACACAAAAATGAAAATGTTAGTTGCCCAGTCAGTTCCTGCTGACGGTCATAAAAAGGGTGCGACCCAGCCCCGTAGTTCGACGGCTCCTGTTAAGGGAGTATGTAACTATTGTAAACAGCCAGGTCATTATATAAACGATTGTGCAGTTCTGAAACACAATATCTCCACGGGTAAGACCAAGGAGAGACCGCGTCCACCTAGACAAGATCAGGCCCAACAACAAGTACCCCAGAATATACAACATATTCCGCCTATGCCAGCTTCAACACAGACCGTAGCAGTACCCCAGCAACAGCCTATTACCGCAACACAAAACACGACACAACAGATGTACCAGTATGCACAAAATGATTACCCCGATTATCAGCGATACACATGAAACAGCCTAGAGAGGGAGTTTGGCTTGCCTCTTATTGAGGTTCCTGTAGATCAAGAGGGTCCTTATGTACACAGTCAAGTATTAGGGAAAGACAGAAAGTTTCTCATTGATACAGGGGCAAGCAGAACCACGATAAGCCACAATGAGGTTCCAGGGGCACCCCTCTCAGGCTCACAGAATGTTTCCCTTGGATTTTCAGGAAAGCCTATAATTAATGAAGTATCACAACCCCTTCCTCTTGCAGTTGGTCCTTTGACACGGACTACAGATTTATTGCTTACAAAATCATGCCCAGAAAACTTGCTAGGTATAAAGACATTGAAAGCTCTAGGAGCTATTATATGCTGTTCTCCGGAAGGAGTACGATTATTCTTGCGAGATTTTAAAGGCCACTATGTATTGAGAGACATGGACCACCGGTTACAGAATGTCCCTGCACATTTGTGGGCGCAAGGCCCCACTGATGTAGGTTGTATGCACATTACACCATATCGAGTCACACTCAAAGCAGGAGTGGTATTACCACGGATTCGACAATACAAGTTACCCCCAGATGCTGTAGTGGCTTTACTGAGAATCATTGACGAGCTCATTGCACAAGGAGTGGTTGTGGAAACCGACTCCAATGTATGTAATTCTCCTATCATTCCAGTTCTTAAACGTACTGATCCAAATGCACCACCTGTTTATCGATTAGTTATTGATCTGCGCGAATTGAATAAATGCATTATACCACAGTATCCCGTGGTCCCAGATATCTCTTCATTACTGACAGCCATTGATTCAGAAGCGACGTTCTTTACTGTAATTGACCTCAAGAACGCCTTCTTTAGCGTCCCAATCGATCCGGAAAGCCAATACCTGTTCGGATTCAGTTTAAATGGACGAAGTTTCAAATTTGCACGCGCACCTCAAGGATTCACAGAAAGCCCCAGCATCTATAGCCAAGCACTGAAAAGACAACTCGACAGTATCCACATGCCAGTTAACACTGCCCTACTTCAGTATGTCGATGATCTGCTGATCACCGCTCGAAGTGAACCCGAATGTGAAAAAGCATCACTAACAGTTTTAAATTTCCTGGCTGACAAGGGGCACAAGGTATCCCCTTCGAAGCTGCAATTCTGTGTTCAGCAAGTTGTGTACCTGGGTCACTTGCTGTCCAAAGTGGGGAGGCAGCTCACTCCTGACCGCATTCAGTTAATTGTAAACATGTCACCAACCAAGACACAGAAGGAGGTGCGGGCTTTCATAGGCCTCACTTCGTACTGCAGACAATGGATTCCCCAATATGCATTTCTAGCAAAACCACTCATTCAGTTGACAACTCAGGAGGCAGCGACATCGACTGTCCTCCCTTGGACTCAGGAACATACAAAAGCTTTTGAAGACTTAAAGAAAGCCTTATGTCAAGCACCTGTTTTAGCAACACCATGTTACAGTAAACCTTTTACACTTTTTGTCACAGAACGTGAAGGTACTGCCTTGTCAGTACTCACTCAGGAACAAGCAGGTTCACACAAACTGTGTGCTTACTTTTCTAGCACATTAGATCCAGTAGCCCAGGCCCTCCCTGCGTGCTTGAAATCAGTTGCAGCGACAGCTTTAGCAATCAGACAAAGCGATTCCATAGTGTTAGGACATCAATTGACAGTACAAGTTCCACATTCCGTGGAAGTCCTTTTAAATCGAACACAGACCCAACACCTGACCATAGCAAGACTGACAGGTTATGAATTGACATTGTTTCAACCACACATAGAAATCAGACGCTGTAGCACATTAAATCCTGCCACGCTTTTGCCATTAAATGGAGTAGACCCATTGGCACATGATTGTATTGAAGTCATTACTATTACAACAAAACCCAGACAAGACTTGACAGATGTTCCATTATCAGATCCAGACCTGACACTTTATGTGGACGGTTCATGTATGAGAACAAGTACAGGAGAATTAGTGGCAGCCTACGCAGTCACGACAGACACCGAAGTTATTGAAACCAATTGTATCGACACCCTGTCAGCCCAAGCAGCAGAGCTCATCGCTCTGACACAAGCATGTATTCAAGCCAAGAATAAGAAAGTTAACATATACACTGATTCACGTTATGCATTCGGAGTCGTTCACGACTTTGGAGTCCTATGGCGGGAGAGAGGTTACTTAACTTCTCACGGTGCCAACATTCAACACAGTCCCCTCATTCAAGCTCTGTTAGATGCAATACATCTGCCTACTGCAATCTCTATCATGAAATGTAAGGCACATACAAAAGTCACCGATACGATCTCCCAGGGTAACGATCTGGCAGACCGAACAGCTAAGCAAACTGCTCAAAATCGAACTCATGTAACTGACCTGACAAAGACAGTAGTACCGACACCGACACACTGTATGACAGTCAGGGACCCCGCACATGATGTAATTGACATACAGACACATGCCACACCAGATGAAATCAAGAAGTGGACTGAACTAGGAGGGATCCAAACAGATCAGGGATGGATGACGAAGGGAAAATCTACATGGTTTCTCCCCGACTCTATGGTTCAGGTCATCATTAACACGATACATAGTCCAGCGCACCTAGGAGAAAAAGCCATGCTAGACAGTATTCAACACATATGGTCCAATAAAAACTTACGAGCAGCAGCCAAACAAAAAGTGCGTACTTGCATGATTTGTTGTCAGTTTAATCCAGGTAAAAGCATTCTCGTAGAGCAAGGTGGATTTCAGCCTCCCGATCACCCTTTTGAAGTCCTCCAGATGGATTATATCCAGATGGAACGTTGTCGAGGTTTCAAATATGTCCTCGTAGTCGTATGTGCACTTTCCCGATGGACAGAAGCATATCCAGTCCCAGATTACACTGCTCCGACCACTGCCAAGCAGCTGGTTCGCGAATTCTTCCCACGGTATGGTTTGCCCCATATCGTGTACTCAGATAACGGTCAGCCATTCTCATCCGAGCTTGTGAAACATATTACACTCCTGTTAGGCTATCAGTGGAAATTCCACTGTGTCCGGCATCCCGAGGCAGCAGGTCTCGTGGAGCGCCATAATTAGACTCTAAAAATCCGACTTTCAAAAATCTGTAGAGAGAAAGGCGTTGACTGGATAGTCGCTTTGCCAGTTGCCCTTTTCTATATGAGGATGGTGGCGCATTCTCGAACCGGGCTATCCCCGTATGAAGTGGTCTTTGGTAGGCCACCGAATATGTGGGGGACGCCTATACCTCGCAAAATCACAGATGTTGACTGTATTATGCTGACAGATTACCTTGCCTCCTTGATGTCTGCACTACAATCTTGTCGTTCACAGGTAGCTGCAGCTTTTCCCGACAACACCGAGGTGAAGCCCCACGAAGTGGTCCCTGGGGATTTTGGTCTTCGTTCGCAACTTCGACCGGAGAAGTCCACTGGAGCCCCACTGGCAAACCCCGAAATTGGTTCTTCTAACGACGAGGACAGCTATTAAAGGTGAGGGCAGAAAAGGGTGGCTACATTCGAGCCACGTAAAGAAGTTCCACGGACTCCCTTCGGACTTGGACTCTAAGCCCTGCCCTCCTACACAGACTGATTCAAAACTCCCTTTGGTTGAGAAAACCGCCTCCGAAGAATACAGACTAAAGTTACGATCTAGCAAGTCAGACAGTTTAATTGTTTAAGTCCTCCCCTAGGTGAATCGGTTAAATTAGTTTCTGACATGTACCCCCTAGATCGAGATAGAGAGAGAGATAGACAGAGACAACTCAAGAAACGTGCATATTGTAAATCACTTCGTAGTCACTGTATAGTGACGTTGTTGATTATGTTTTTCCTAAGTCTTCTGATTATTGCCGCTAGTATCTTACTGCATATCTATTACCCTATTTTCAAGCGTGCACAATCTGCTTATAACGTCACTGCCGAACATTCTTTTAGTGAATTACCTCCACATGAACTGTCTTACAGACTTGCGCTGCGCAACAACACATTCATTAGTATGTTACATCACTCCCATCAGACCAATAACGCTACGAATTGTTGGATATGTGGCCGACTCCCTCCCTACCAGAAATACAAGGGAGTTCTGCCCCTCTTTCCGTACCCGTTCACTCACAATGGCTCATGTGCCGCATGGTTTAGATTGATTAATTCCTTAGATTCTGATATTGCTGTATATGAAGGAAATTGGGTTTGGGGAAACCTGAACTTAGTCCTGCTTAAAGCCTGCTACCCTGACAAGAAGGGACTTCCCATTAGGACAGGAACTGATCTAGAAAATGAAGTATATGGATTAGGTAATTATACAATTAACCTCATGATTCTAACTGTTGAATCCGAAGCTGCACCAGTTTTACCTGCCATGTCAGTATTACCAGTTACAGGTGAATTATGTGTCCGAAAGAATGGTTCAGTACATTTAGGTCATAGTAAATGCACTACTGTGGTCGAATTCAGTGATCAAGGCAAGTCTACATTCAGAGCTACACGTCATTCCTACTTCGTTTGCGGCCATACCGCATACATACGCTTACCTCCAGATTGGGATGGTACCTGTTACATTGCATTCCTTTTGCCACCTGTTTTCCTAGCCCCTCCTGATTATCACAGAAATACCAATCTAGTAAACAATAGACTCCGAAGGGATCTCCCGATTGTCGATTACACTGAAACGGCATGGGAGCAATACACAGACTTCAATAAAGGCTTCTTTCCCTACTTAGGTGCTGTCTTTAATAGTAAACTGATACGTAAATTAACTAGAACCCTCGAAGCAGTAGTGAATGAAACTACTTCCGCTCTAGGCAACTTAACAGAGGAGCAGTCTGCGATGCGGGTTGTTGTTCTTCAAAATCGTCTTGTTATTGACGTCATCTTGGCAGATAGAGGCGGAGCTTGTAAGGTCATCGGGTCAAGTTGCTGTGTTTTCATTCCAGAAAACGCGCCAACTGTATATAAGGCTATCACACGTCTTCATAAAATTGCAAGTTTGATACACCAGAATCCAGGCACCTGGACTTGGTCCGGTTGGTTCTGGACAACGTTGACCGCTTGGGGATGGAAGATCCTATCCTTCCTAGGCATTGCCCTTCTCATAGTATTCAGTTGCTGCCTGTGTCTACAATGTGGGCCGGCGATTTGCGGCCTGTGCGCCACATCATGCATTCCGCATTCAATCTCCCATTCAAAACGCGAAAAGAAGAAAGAAGATCAAATGATGTTACGTGAACAGATTGATCGATTCATGAGGATTGATATATCATGAAGGGTCCGTAGGGAACAAGGAGGGAATGAGGAAATATAAATTCTATGGTCAAGAAATGTTCCCTAACGTGTACCCCACCGTCTCCATGTACTAGCTTGAAGTGCATGTAACTTCCCTCCTGTGCCAGCTATGAAGACGCAAATACATTTGCGTCCAACGTTAACATGTCCTCTTTCAGATCCGCCATGAACGGGTTGAATATTCCGTTTCTAAGTATGCCTTGCCAACGTCTTTTTGTGGTATACTTTACACGTTTTCCAGCCCAGGCGAAGTAGGCCCTGAATCCTGCCATCAAGCCTTTTCCTGCTTTCTGACTCTGAATGCCTCAGCCTGGTCTGCCTCTGTACCCGTGACCTCTGCCTTACTCCCTGCGCGGCTCACGGCGCTTAGCTCAGCCTGTTGCCTGCCAAGACTGTATTCAACCTTCGAATTATCTGCTCCACTCCTCGAAAATACATTCCTGTCTCGTAGTTCAGGTAAACATCCTCCCAGCTGCAGAGCAAAGGGCCCGGCCTTACTGTCTCCGTGCAAGTAATTCATAGCTCCTGTTGCCATGGTAGGCCCATGCCCCCTCGCATCCCATGCAGACACATAGACGCTTATACACGCACTCACAACCAGTATAGAATAGCCTCCGTCCGAGAGACCTTTTCCCTCCAGATAATACAGTTCCTTAAACATGAGATATTAGATACGATTTGGGATTAGGTTGATCTGACATCCCAGACTTATGTCTCCACTTGTAGGGCTGAATGTCAAGTCCCCTTCACCCTCCAGTTACACGTCAATCACACGTCATGCTGCTGCGCGCGCATCTCTGCCATGTATTTCTGCTGACACTGTCGGATTCTCTTATGGATCCACCTACTTGTGACATCATGTTAAATGACGTTTCTAGTACACGCCTTCATGCACGCCTATTGTAACGCCTTTTCTGTTACGTATGAGCATTCTTATCTCTCTTCTCAGCTGTTACGCCTTCTGCATATGCCTTTACTGTAATGCATTGACTATATATATGAATAATTGTCAATAAAGTATTGTCTGTCAGTCCCTTCCCGAACCTATGTGGTGACGGAATGGTATGCCACCTTGGCTCGAGCCAAATACCCAATTCCTTTTTAAGGAATAAAACCCTTTTTGAGAAACCTCAAATATCACGGATTTTGCCTCTTATTTTTCTGAGTTATTCTTATTGAACTTTACCGCATAAATTAAGCATGGGTAATTAGAATTTACCACAGGGCATGAAATGGTAGATGCCCATCTGATACAGAGCGAATAAATGCCTTTACTAGGGGTCAGGCGCTTTCACCAATAGATTATATCATGAAAAGCGCTATGTACTGGAGGTATGTGATTGATTTTAGAGTAGAGGAAAGGAGGGAAAGTGACCTCTTTCCCCTGTGCCTACTGTTAGAAGCTAAACACTTCCAGACCCAGATTAGTCTAGGCACACAGGGACCACAGACTATGCTGTGTAATAATAGGTGGGCCGTTAGGAGGCTGACAATCTTAGGGAAAATTGAACCGTTGACTTCTATTTACAATATTTTTAGTGATCTTTTATTTATTTTTTTATCTAATGATGATCCAAATCCTATTTTGATAACGCAAATCTACGCTATGTTAGTGGAAAAAATTTAACCCTTTCTCACTAGAGCAGCAATGGGAAAATGTACTCCAAATAATAAGTCAAAACTAGCTAACCCCTGCTTCAATGAAGCATGTAGAACAGCTAAAAAAGATTTAATCTAAACACTGCGCTCTAAAGAACCAGCTTCAATTAGGCAAGCGAGGAACAATTATAGTTGGATCCTAAGGATAGAACGCAAACGCTTGGAGGACACAGGCTGGGAAGATTTGTTAGCCGCAGCAAGGGAAAGAGATCACTCATTATTTTGGCGGATTAATGCACAAGGTACAAAGTCTAATAAGTTAGCCCAGGACTATTACTTGGCTCCTACCACCTGGTTTAAACATTTTGCACATTTATATGCACATGAGGATTCGATACTAAACCCGAACTCAGACATAATTAGTTTTTTTTTTAAAAACACATTTTATTGGGTAAACAGCACAAGGGTCAACATATGACACATGATACATTCAATCATCCCATATGTCCTCATTAAAGCCCCCAACTAACCCCACAAATAACCCTCCCCCCCGCTGCTGTTGGTGTGGGCATTTTCAAGCATATATTACAATGGTCAGGAGAAACCTAATGGATCAATACTCATCTGCAGCTGCATTCCATGGAACTCAATACAGTACTCATCCTCCCTAGTCCTCATCTTCCACTTGAGAATTCCTTAGCGCTTGCACTAATGCCTACCATGCCCGTGCCATCTCAAAACTCTTTTCATTTGCTGTACGGGTGGCCTGCCTAAGTCTGACAGTACTCTCACTGAGGGCCCATTTATATAATTCAGTTGTCCATCTCCTACTAGATGGACCCTCCCTCGACTTCCAGTGCCAGGTTATTTCCCTCTGGGCTAGGATTAGGCCTAAATCAATGAACGTGCTAGTAATTTTTGTTTTAGTCGTGTGAGGAAACCAGAGCAACAGACACGTCGCCATGTCATACTCCACCTGCCTGTCAGTAATTTCATTAAGGAGCGCCCCCACCTCAGACCAGTACTGCCCCAGCTTCGGACAATCCGACATCATATGGTCCAGTTCCGCATCAGGCGTCAAGCATCTAGGTCACGCTGCATCCTGCGCGTGGAAATACTTCCTGATATTCCCTGGAGTGAGGTATGCTTTATGTACTATAAAAAAGTGTACCTGCTGGAACCTAGCATTTCTACTCCCTTTCCTTGTCCTCCTCAGGATATGGCCCCATGCCGTGTCCGGTATGGGTCGCCCCACACTCTCCTCCCATTTCAGTTTCAATGCCAGTGGTGCTAAGCCCTCGTTTAACATTCTAGAATGTAGGCAAGTGACAGCTTTGAAGGTTCCCGCTGCCATTACTACGTACTGGCAAGCCATGGTGGTTAGTGGTTCCGTCTGCCCTGTCTTCCAGTGTTTCCGTATCGCCGCTGTGACGGCCGCCTGCAAGAGGAAACTCCCATCAGGAAGGCCAAACTGGTCTTGCAACACCCGAAATGGCAATACCTCACCATCAGTATAGAGGTCGCCTATCGTCTGAATTCCTAACTCTTCCGAGTCCATGAGCGAGGACCAGTCCCCTCTGTGCGGCAACGCTGTTACCATACCCAGAGGAATTTCTGGTGCGTACGGATGTGCTACCCCGGCTCTCTGTTGGCTTCTGTTCCAACATAATCGCAGAGTCTTCTCCTCCAATGTTAAATCCCGTACGTCCAGCTTCTGCTGCATGATTATATACGAGGACATGCCTCTGTATCCCAGCCCCTAGGGCCAGGTCAGGGCCCCTGAACTCTACTGCAACATTTTGGGTAAGGATCTGCAGTTGTGCTGCCAAATAATAAAGTTCAAAATTAGGAACTGCCATTCCCCCTTCCGTTTTAGGCCTCATCAGTGTAGTTAATGCTACCCGTCACCGTCCGTGCCCTCATAAAAATTCCGTGGTCAGCGTTCTTAATTCCCGAAATATTTGCTGAGGGATCCATATCGGCAGCGTTCGGAAATAGTAGAGCAGCCAAGGCAAAGCCACCATTTTGAGCAGTGGCACTCTCCCCACTACTGAAAGAGGAAGAGTTGCCCAAAATGCCATACAACCTCTCAGGGTTCTTATACAGCGTCCTATGTTCCCTTCTAGCATGTCGTCAACTCCATGATAAATACGGACTCCCAGGTAGGTGAAACACGACCGTTCCCAGATACTATCCCCAGCTAGCCGTGGTTGGGGCATCTCCGCTCGTATTGTGAAAAGGCATGTTTTACTCCAATTAACCCTAAGGCCTGATAATTTTCCAAATCTCGACAACATACCTATCGCCCGCTGCAATGCCGCTCCTGTGTCCTCTAAAAACAACAACAGGTCGTCCGCATATAATGATATGTATTGGGGAGTCCCCCCACATTCAAGACCCCTAAATTCCATCCATGTCCTAGCCTGTGCCACCAGAGGCTCAATCGCCAAAGCGAACAACAGAGGGGAAAGTGAACATCCCTGCCTCGTTCCTCTCCGTACAGGATAATCGGAAGATATCACTGCCCCCAGTCGCACCGTGGCAGTCGCTGAGGAGTATAACACTTTCGTCCAATGCCCAAATTGTGTGCCTAAGCCGAACTTCTCCAGTACCTTATGAAGGTACGCCCATTCCAGGCTGTCAAAAGCCTTTTCTATATCTATTGATAGCAAGGCTGACATTAGTCCTGTCCTAGGTTGCTCCCCAGTACCCGTAGCAGGCGAAGGATATTAGTTGAGGTATTCCTGGCCGGGATAAACCCAGCTTGATCCTCATGGACCAATGTGGTCATGTACGGCAGCAGTCTGGTAGGCAATATGCGGCTCAGGATTTTATAGTCCACCGTCAACATTGACCGTGGTCTGTAAGAAGTCACATCACTCTTCTCTTTCCCAGGCTTTAAAAGGAGAACAACCAACGCCTCTCTCATTGACCTAGGCAGGTGACCTAGCTCCGCCGCTTCCACATAGATCTCCAGTAAGTGGGGGTGCCAAAATCTCTATATATTTTGCATAAAATTCTATTGGCAGGCCATCCACCCCTGGTGTCTTGTTCCGGGCCATCTGCTTGATCGCACCCCTAATCTCCGGCAATGTTATGTTTTGACCCAGTGTCTTAGCGCTCTACTCATCCAGCCGCTGGAGCTGAATCCCCGCCAAATAGCCCTCTATATCTGACTCTTCAGCCTCCAGGTTACTTTGATAAAGGGTAGATTAGTAATCCAAGAAGCACGAGAGGACTGCAGTTTGGAAATAGACAGTTTCTTCCGTCGCCTCTCTCATGCTCATAATTGGGCAACCTCTTGGAATCGGGCTCGCTAGTCTCGCTAGGAGTGTGCCCACCTTCTCCCCTTCAGCATGAACCTTTGCCGCATATTGTCTATAGTCACAGCTCCTCAATCTCTCTGTCTCCGCAGCCACTAGTTCCCTAGCCTCCCGTAGCTGCGTTTGCAGCACCGGTTGCTCTGGTCTCCGCTTCTCTATGTCCCTCAGCGCCCCCTCTGCCTCTCGTACATCTGCAAGTACCACTGTCCTTTCACCTGAATATTTACCAATGCATATCCCTCTCACCACTACTTTAAATGCATCCCATTCTACTGTCCTGGTAGATGCCGCCCCTCTATTCTCGGCGAAGTAGTGTTCAATGCCCTCATGAATTTCTGTGCAAAATGCCTGATCTTCAAGGGTCTCCGGGCGCAATCTCCAAGTGGGGTCTGCCGCCCTCATGCGTTGCCATTGAAGGGGCACCAATTGGGGATTGTGATCGGAAATGGTCCTAGCCAAACATTCAGAGTATGTTGCCAGGGAAGCTATTGAGTGGCTGCACAAGATGGTGTCAATTCTAACATGTAGTTCATGGAGTGCCGAAAAGAAGGAATAATCCCTATCACAGGGGTGGTGCCCTCGCCACACGTCAATTAGTTCCCACCTTTCTTGCCAGTCTGACCTCTGCATAGCAAGCCTACGGACCGGGGAATCAACCAGTGGAGGATGTGACCGATCTAATGCTACATACGTGATTGAATTGAAATCCCCCCCAATATCACCGGGCCCACCAGATAGTGTGCCAATGTCCCTGATATTTTATCTAGGAAGCGGGCTTGATCTATGTTCGGAGCATAAACACTACAGAACACCACATCTCGTCCATACAATTTCCCCTCCATTGCTACGTATCTACCCTCTGGGTCAACAACATGATCCGTGGCCTGGAAAGGGACCCTCGCTCTCACCCATAACAAGGCTCCCCTGGCAAATGCAGAATAGGCCGTGCCAAACACCTGGCCCCGTTATCGCCGCTGTAATGCAGTGCACTCCATTTTGGTGAGATGGGTCTCCTGAAGCAGCGCTATCTGGATCCCACATTGCACCAAATAGGCATGCACCTTATGGCGCCTGGACATGGTATGTAGTCCACGTAGATTCCATGTAATACATTTCAATTCAGGTAACGTCCCCCTTGCAATTGTTCCCCAACTTCTTCTCCTTCAAATCTCGCCTGCCCACACCGAGGCTGCTTAATCCCCAATTCTCAAATTCCCGCATAACACCCGTTGCCCTCCCCCCCAGAACAGGACCCAATAACAGACCATCAGCCCCATCCAAACTTCCAACACAAATCACACAATTCAGCCTCAGAGTCCGTCCCCATCACCGACCCCTCTCTATGTGAGCCCGTTATCTCCGCCGTCGACGCCATTGCTCCTCGTTTATCAGCAGCCATTTGAGTGATCTGTTGTACTTCCCGAGCTTTGTTCCGCTTACGGAGACATTGTGATTTGCGCATCTGTATCTGTTTAGGTGGTCCGCGGTCCCCTTTGCCTTTATGATCCGTTCCAGCTCTGTATGACTCGAGCCACGTCCAAGCTTCCTCGGGTGTCATGAAAAACTGCGTCAAGCCATCCATGATCACTCTCAGTTTTGCTGGGACAATCTGTGAATATTGGATCCCTTCATCTCTGAGTTCTTTTTTAACAGCCAAATATTAAGCCCTGCGCTTTTGTATCTCTTGGGTGTAGTCCGGGAATATCGTGACTGTGCCATTCCCCACTTTAAAAGGCCCTGCTGAACGTGCCCTCTGTATTAGCAGATCTCTATCTTTATAATGAAGGATTCTGGCCACTATTGGTCGGGGAGGGTGGCCAGTTAAAGGCGGTTTGGCAGGAACCCTGTGCGCTCTCTCAAGTGTGAAGAAGGAGGATAGTCCCTCCGGGGCACCTCTATTTTGAACCACTTCTCCAAATAGACAATCATGTCAGCTCCAGCTGATTTTTTGGGCAGGCCAACCACCCGTACGTTGTTGCACCGATTTCGACTTTCCGAATCTTCGGCCCGTTTTTCTAGAATTGCTAAGCGTTCCAACGCATCCCCCAACTTACGTTCCACCGTCACCAGCGCTGGCTTCAAGTCTGGTCTGCTCTCAGGAGTCCCAGTACCGTTGCGACTTGTGCTATGTCGTGGTGTAGGGAGTCCTTCGTTACAGCTATAGCTTGCAGAATTTTATCAAGGCGTTTATTTAGCCTCTGTTCCGAAGTCGTGCTATCAATTTCACCACCTTCATCACGGTCAGCCTCCTCTTTCCTGTTCTTAGTTTCATCTTGTATTAGTATGCGTTCTACTGTTCAGCAGATTTACTCTCCTCTGCGCAATTACTTTCGACTAGTGGCTGTGTGGGCTATTATTTGAGTAGGGCTCAACTGAGTGTGTGGATCGATCATAGGACCCCTATTTCTGCAAGCCAACGACCCTTCAAAGTCTGCCCTCACTGTGGGGAGCACCAGCCAACCTCCCACTACAATCCGCGATCAATCTCAAGTTAGCTCTAGTCAGCCAGGTCCAACATAGGTCTTCGCGCCGTGGGCCCTGGTTATTTCCTGGCTCTCACTTTCTCCGCCAGCCGTTTCGCTGCTCTTGTCGCGGATCTAATGTTATCGCCCCGTGTAAATCCAGAGCTCCGTGCAAGCTCTCAATATATCTCGTGCGCCCAAGGTCAGAGTGCCACCCTTAGACCCGTGGTTGGCTATGCCCTGTTCAGCACTCACATGTTCCAGATATGTCCTTCCCACTCGTATTCAGGGCATATTAGGCTTGGTCTTCCGCTCTGCCACGAGCCTTTTCCTTTCAGTCCCAGGCTTGCTCCCGCTATTCAGTGTCGCTGGCTGTGCACCCCCGTGCAGCACCGTGGACCTGCCCCCGCCCCCACCTCCGTAGTACCGGGTTCAATCCCGCACCACCACACTCACCGGGGACCGCGGGAAGACGCCTCCGGTGGCTGCTCGTCTACCGTTCCGTCTCGGTGTTCCCCCAGTGCTCGTCCGGCTGCACAACACCACACAGGGTTTCAGGGTCGCTTGGTAGCCTCTTCAGAGGGTGCGCGCTGTCCGCTCAATTTATCCTCGCTTCTTAGCGCCCCCGCAGTACTCAAGTGTCTGTAATTCTGCCTTTGCCCATGGGCCGCGCTCCGCTGCCCGGGTTTTCGCCGCACCACCAGCCAGACGTAATATTCTCCTATGCCCGGCCTGACAGGCGTGTTACACCTCGATCAGCCTGCCCTCCGGGCGCCATTTTAGGAGCTCCGATCTGGTCTATTGTCCTCCATCTCTTTAGAGCCTCGGGCCTCTTTACACCCCACTACCGTTGATCTCTGTTTAGAGGCAGCAGTCTACACTCTGTGCTGTGCGCACTCGGCTCTCTCATTTAGGTTCCTCGTTCCTTCGGAGAGTGCATGTCGCGGCTCAGCCCGCTCCCATCAGTCGATCACCGCTGCCATTTTGCCGCTTCACCTCCGGCCTCCCCAATAACTCAATTATCTTCGTACGCTCCACCAGATTGGTCAGTGTACAGGATGGTTTTCAGTATATTTATCGGGATTGGGCAAGGATCTATCAGCTCACGCCGCCTCTCCCATCGGCGCTCAAGCCATGCCCCCCTCAGACATAATTAGTGAGCTGTTAAAATCCGATGATGTCGCACCACTATACTTTGCTATTACAGAAACTAAGAAAGCTATAGTATCAATCAAGGCACCGAAAGCTCCAGGGCCCGATAATGTTCCAGGGGACCTTTTTAGACACGACCTAGATGTATGGGCCCGTACATGAATTTACTGTGTAATGCAATAGGTAGTGTTGAGCCCATTCCTGTTTCATGGAAGGGGGCGGTGATTGTCCCTATTCATAAGAAGGGTTGTAGAGACAATCCCGCCAACTACTGGCCAATTACCCTGATAGATATTACCCAAAAAATATATGCCAAGCAGATCCTGGAAAGGTTAAACGACTGGTTAGCAGATAATGACATACTATCCCCTTACCAGGCTGGGTTCAGGAAAGGAATTAGCATCATAGATCAGGTGTTCAGGCTGCTAACCATCACCTGGAAATATACCAAATTAAGATTGGGTAGTTTGTATGTGGCCTTCATTGATTTTAAGGCCGCATTTGACCTACTCCCAAGAGATCTGCAGTGGGTAAATCTGTTAAAACAAGGTGTCCCCAAACATATTCTGGTGTAACTGATAAGACTCCATGAAAACAACTATGCAAAAGTTTGCTGGGGACAAGGTGGAGAACTAACCGAGGAGATCCCGGTGAGGATAGGTGTGCACCATGGGTGTGTCCTGGCACCAACCCTGTTCCTCCTCTACATTAATGACATGGTAGACTGCTTACTGAATTCAAACCATGATTCACCCAAGTTAGGTGGTTCCCATGTGTGTGCCCTTACTTTTGCAGACGATACTATTTTGCTTTCGCAAACTCCCAGGGGGTTCCAGAACTTCCTTAACAAGCTGAACGAGTACTGTATAGAAAAGGGTCTGGAAATAAATCCTTTGAAAGCTAAATATATGTGCATTAGGCCCCATAAAAGTTTTTAAAATAATATCACACTAAATGGTGCAGTAATAGAGAGGGTTGACAACTTTGTTTATCTAGGAGTGACCCTAGATTCTAAGCTTTGGTGGTGCTCCCACATTAGGAATTCAAGAACTATTTTAATGCAAAATTCAGCGCCCATCCTGAAAAAACTTCATGCCACTTACAATAAATCTATCACCCCGGCATTGGAGGTATACAAATCAAAGGCTCAAACTGCGGCCCTCTATGGTTCTGAATTGTGGGGTGGGGAGCAACTGACCTCAATTACTATGGGGGAAAACATGGTCTTAAGAGCATTAATCCAGTTTCCCCAAAATACCCCGGTGATTCTGTACGTATATGACCTAGGGTTAAAACGCATTGAGGACAGAGCAGTTTTGATGACCCTATTGTATTGGATCAGGTAATGGGCTACTGGTGAACTTTTTATTTACGGACAGGCACTAAAAGAATTAATTGCACTAGACATACATGTATCCTTCCCGTGGTTGGCCAACACTCGTAGGTGGCTAACAGACGTGGGGCTCAATGAGTTCTGGCTCCACCCAGAAAAATTGACTCTTAACTCAAAAAATGAACTTAAGAAGATTTACTGGAGCCAGGCTGTACTAATAGTAGCATCGAACAGTTGCACTGGCCCACTTACGAACAATTACCTGATGGTTAAACCCGTCCCTGGCTTTGAGGTTTTCCTTGATCAAATAGAACCTCAACTTGCAAAAATATTGTATGGGGAGGAAGACAACAGCTGTCTATAAAGGAAAGCATAGCCCATGTTCTTTTATTTTGTTCTATTTATATGAAAGCTAGACAGAAATGGATTGCACTGCTAGGAAGGAAGATGGGTGTGAGAAGATATATGGATATGTTGAGCATTCTAAAGACTGATAATACCCAGCTTTTTTTGGGGGGGAGTTTTGAGATACTTATTGGCTGCTAATTTTATTAGAATGAAATTTTAAACAGGATTCTTATTTTAACAACAGATCTGAGAATATTGAAAGTGCACTTTCTTCTAGCTGATTTTTTTATTGTATATAGTATTGATATTTTATCATAACATATACTACTAGTAATTCTCGGAAAATTTGTTTAGGTATTGCACCTTATACATTGAATTGTATCTTCTGTTTTTATGGCAATTGCACTTTAGACCGGATCTTGTGTATTCGTATAAACGTTATTTCCCATGATTCAGCCATCTACTCCTGTGAATATCATCAAACCGGATTTTTTGAATGTGTTCTCTTTTGCACTGATTTGATTGTATTTTAAATTTGTATTGCATATTTGCACTACTGTAATATTGTACACATTGGCAATCTACAAATTGTGAACATATTTTAAGTACTGGAAGTGTTTTTATATTTTATGATCTGTTCTCTTTTATGATTCTTTGAATCGAATAAAGATATTTTTGATGATGATAGTTAAGTGTGGTTACCTACTACGAATGTTGTGATAAATGTGCATATGTACTTTAACATGGTAAACTGCACTTTTGCTAATAACACGGGTTTAATTTGCAAAATGAAAAATTACACTCTATTACAACCTTCTCTAAAAATGCATTTGATCCCCTTGGGTCCTTCCCTTTAAAAATCTGTTAGAGATGATGATGCTGTATGAATGAAGCTGACTCTGCAGACATATTGCACGTCACGCAACATGTCTGTTCCTCTCATTGAAGTGAAGCAAGTCCAGCTTCTCTGAACATAGAGCAGCTTCTCTGGCTTGGCCCTCATAGACCCTGTAGGAGTTTCATCCTTTTTTGTTTCTAGCTTGAAACCACATATAGCACAGGGACTGGCCCTAGAACAACGGAGTAGCCGAGAATGGATTGTTTGCCTTGATAGGGAAAAATCTGCAACCCTCCTATTAATTGTTCAAACCCACTGTGAATGTTTTGCATGTGAAATCTAAATTGCTCATTCTTTGGGCCATGTTTGCTCCCCACGTTCAGTTTATGAAACCACAGACTATGCTTGTAAAGCAAACACAGACACAAGCACCAACCTTGTGGTTCCCTGCCTGATTTAGACGTGGGGAACCACCAAATTTCCCAGGGCCATTCTCATCTGCCTACCCAGTTCTAGAAACCCTATACCGGACAGCCATATATGCCGCAAAGCAGCTGGTAGTGAATGCCTAACCCTACTTATGGCGGGTCTTCTACCAGTGATTTTTCCTGCTCAGAAGCACCAGGAGAGGCATGGCTGTCATCGGCAAGAAAATTAAAAAAAACTGTCCCTAATGTGCAAGGTAAAATATATATTTTTTAGAAAGAAACTTGCTCTTTGGATGTTTCATTCTGAAAAAGAAACAGGAAATCCCAAGCGGACAGCGACTATATGGTGGACAGCTGGCATTTTTCTTTGCCAATAGTGCATCCACCCCACCAGCGTGTCCACATCCACCCCACCGGCGTGTCCACATTCCTCCTTGCCAGACAGTTGAGGCCCTCTTAACGTAGCATGTCACCAAATTAGGTCTATTTTGTTTGGTTGAAGTACTCCATTTAATAATGATAAATATATTAAGAACCAAAGAAAAAAACAGGTATGTCAAGCACTCTCAGAATTACGTAGTATTCCAAATGATTATTATTGTCATTCACAAGTTTTAAGGTTAGAGTTCATTGATAGGAAATGGACTTCCAAAATACGGATCCAGACCAGATGTTAGACTTCAAATCTTTATTTCATATACATTAAAGGTATTTCCAGCTTGTCCTGCCGACACGTGTTTCGTCTCATGGAGACTTTTTCAAGGCTGGAAGTATAAAAAAGCTAAAATCAATATTTACATAATATCCATTATATATATGCAACATCATAAAATGGTGTACATAAGGAAGTCTAACAATCCATCCATGATCTAAAAAATCATGCACACATTTTAGAAAAACCACAAAGGAAAAAGCAAGGAGAACAGCAAGCACATAAATATCAAAAAAGGTTTCTGATTCATATAGAACTATGGTATAGTTAGTTGATACTAATAGTTGTTGTCATATAACTTCTTATCCCACTGATAACAATATTGGGCCAGTACACAATATATATCTCTTATGTGGTAAGCCAACACGTTGGAATAGAATGCAAGGGTTTAGTTGCCAGATAACACCATAATATTAATCAAGAGTATCCAAAGGTACTGGATCTAATTGCCCGATCAATTAAGGCATCCTGTCCCCATAATTTAAAGTTATAGGTTGTGAGCTATTTAGTAAAAAGAAAATAAACATACCATAAGGAAATTGCCCATTGATGTTAAAAGACACGAGTCTTAATTCCCAGTATAGATGTAAACGAGTTCTAAAGACACACAGGCAATATGAATCCTACAAGATGAGAAAATGGAAATTCCTTTCAAAATATGATATAAACCAAAAACAATTTCGTAGGATAACAATTATGTTATTTGGAGACATACCCAGAAAAAGGTTTTCAAAGGGATGCGATCCCTATAGTCTTGGTCACTAGATCCTATTGGTGTAGAGCATGAAACGACTTCGAAAGTAATCGTTCAATATTTAAGATAGTAGACCTAAGAGTGAGGGCAAACAGTTATTATGCACCACAACTAGAGGAAAGTACATATGCATTTTTGACAATCCACAAGGTGTGATGACTAGGAAAACCGGACATAATTAGTTGTCCAAAGGGCATCAAAATGCGAGTATAGAGGTGGGTAGACCGAGGCCAAATGTTTCTCACTGCCAAAATGGTAATTAGCCATGAGCTCAGGCTACATAATAACAATAAAGCGATGACACGGTAATTGTATGTATAGACAGTCCTCTACACTGATAATTACAAGAGATAAATAGAAAATCTAGCTAATAACACAAAACAAAGTAAGGGAAAACGTAATATGGCTACATAAGTAAACTCACTTAATCAATTCAATGGTCTCGCTGCGTGGAGGTGGATTCGTTATTCTTAGGTTCGTGAGAGGACCACGATAAGTCACTGAATGGTGAAGAAAATAAAAGCACATGGTTTGCTCTAGGTGTAAATGAAAAATAGTCTAAACATTACCCCCGTATAATGGTTGTCTGAAAAAGCATGAGAATTACAAGTTAGGATGCCCTGGTAGGTAAATAGAGCAATGCCCTAACATGAAAAACAAGACAGAAACAAGCCCTAGTGGTTCGGGGTTTGGACCATCAAATTAATAACTAAAGCAAGTTTGCAACGAGGGGGGTGGCTTCCTTAAAATATAAAGGTGCGGAGGCTTGTCCTAGGTCTTACCTCCTTTCAGCGCATCGTAACGGGGAAACCTCCACTGCTGTCAGCTACCTGTAAAAAAAATATTAAAGACGATTGAATGTTGTGAAAGGGTCGTATTTTACCCCCGTGAAGAGAGACTTGTTGATTAGAGTTCCAAGACAACCATATTCTCCAAGATAGACCCTTGAGTAGTCTAGATTTCCAGCATTAAGAAGGGAGATGAGTAGAAGATTACTTGTAAAACAGATTTTAAATATTTTCACTGTGGTGTGTTGCTGTTTGAATTTTGCAGCAGCCCTACAATGTTCAAATGAGAACGGCATTTTTGTGACATACATTTAGATTTTTTAATAACGTTGCACAACATCCAGCTCATGTTAAAAAGGTTCTAGAATGCCTATTGGAACAATGCTTTAGGCAATACTATGGAAATATGTTCAGCTATTTATACTGAAATTCATTAATCATATAGTTACATACAGGCAGCAGGTAACAAATCATTAGTGAAAATCTTTTGGCGACAAAGAGCTTCATTACGTAAACTGTTCTGTGTCAAGAGAATTTGAACTGTTTAGCAGTATTTGCTGTATTTAAATCTGTCAGTGCTAAAAATTGTCAGCAGAACTTTAATTTGTCCATAGAATGTTGCACAATTAATACCCTTCTGCTCCATATATTAAAAAGTTGCCAGGAGAATTTAGTATTAGTTCATACATTCGTATACCACCTACACTGATCTGGTATTATATTACAACTAATGTGAGAAGTTGGCCTGACATATGATGTCAACTAATTAAAGTGGCAACTTGCACCAGTCCAAACAACCCTTATGGTGATTTAAGATGTCAAAGATAACCTTAGAAAGCTATCCAAGTGGTAGCTGCGAAGTGGACGTTGAAGTTGGCCGAATTATGGTGGAGAGAGACAAGGCATACAAGCTGTCTGGAGTACATAACCCCCCAATAGAGAAGTGTTATTATGTATGATTTGGATAGGGCAGTTCAAGTCCACTCATCAGTTTCACCCCTACCCACTACCAGGGTTGAAAAATTAACGGGGAGAGCCAATACCACGTCGCATTACACACTGTCTAGCAAAGGGAAAACAAACTCTATGTTAATTCTATCGTGGAATGTAGCAGGTCTACCGAATAAGTTGGCCTGCCCAGAGTGGGGTACCTTTGTGGACAGTAGTGATATTTGTGCATTCCAAGAAACCTGGGCCAGGGAGGACCAACACAGAGTCGGGCTTGCAGCATATAATATTGCTGCACAATGGGGAGGCAAGGGTCGTCCATCAGGGGGGCTCACAATCTGGGTCGGTGTAAACTTGGGGTGCTCGGGCGAGTCTATCCCGACGTACTCTGATGATATCCAGTTTGTTCTCCTGTCCTGGCCCAATCACTACAAACTTGCTATTGTAAATGTTTACTGACGGCTGATATTTGTGCATTCCAAGAAACCTGGGCCAGGGAGGACCAACACAGAGTCGGGTTTGCAGCATATAATATTGCTGCACAATGGGGAGGCAAGGGTCGTCCATCAGGGGGGCTCACAATCTGGGTCGGTGTAAACTTGGGGTGCTCGGGCGAGTCTATCCCGACGTACGCTGATGATATCCAGTTTGTTCTCCTGTCCTGGCCCAACCACTACAAACTTGCTATTGTAAATGTTTACTGACGGCCGATAAGTGTGGCAAATGAGTCCAAAACCTTAGAAGATCTATCTACTTTTCTTGGCTCTCATAGCAGGGATATCCATTATCTGGTCGTGGGGGACCTGAACTGTCACTATGAGCCACTAAATGGCTTAAATGAGGGAGTACTGACAGGCGAGGACTAACACTGGGAAGTCCCGCCCTGCCAGTCCCCACACCCAAAGTCATGGTCCCCTCTGGCCATTCAGATCACGACCCTAACGCTGAATAATTCCATCAGGGCCTGTAATGGTCGCATGCCCTCTGACACTCCGTCCAAGTGTACATTCAATAAAAGGTGACAGGAATCAAGATTGGACTATATTTTGGTGGAGGTATGTTTATGGCCAAAGGTCATTGACTTTGAGGTACTGCCTAGGGTGGACAGTGATCACAACGCACTGAGTATGGGGATAGAGTGCCCATGGGCTAGGGCAATTGAAAAGGAAACTGGCCTGGAAGCAGTAGATGTGTTGGTTATAACTAACAATAGGCATAGAGTCAAGTGGGACAAACTGGTTGTGTCACGACATGCACTGCCGAAATTATACAGTGCTGCTATACCCATTCTTGAGGAAGTAGGCTCCTTAATTTCGCAGCCCTTGGTACCAGATTTTAATGACAATATGCAGCGCGCCCATCAGGATCTAGTTGCCTGCCTAGCAGAATTTCTCAACCCGCCGGGTCAAAATAGGAGGCGGAGGGTGCCTGTTTCTACATGGTACAACGCCTCTTGCAGGAACTCAAAAACCGAGCTTATCAGGGCCCTTAAAGAGGGGAGAGACAAAACTAATATCCACACCCTAAGATCACAATATAAAGATATAATGCACCATGCCAAGAAAGAGTGGGATATGGAAAAATGGTCTAATCTTTCCTCCTCTTTAGATTCCAGAGATGCACGCAGATTCTGGGCAATAGTTAACTCAGGGTCAGGAGAGCCTAGATCGGCAATCGAACCCAATATTGAGGCAGGGGTCTGGGAGCTTCATTTTAAGTCCTTATACGCAGCAGTCGTAGGTGTAGAACATTCCCTGGTAAATTCAACTAGACCAGGGGAAGGTGCCGAGTTAGACTACTCGGTTAAAGAAGTTTACACTGCCATAAGTAAGTTAGCCAGGGGCAAGGCCCCTGGCCTTGACAGGCTTCCCGGTGATCTATTTGGAGATCAACCATTGATTTGGGCCCCCTACCTTTCTGCCCTTTTCAATGCGATTTTGGGGGGCATGGAGATACCGGGTACTTGGTTGGGAGCAGAGATTGTTCCAATCTTCAAGAAGGGTTCCCCTCTGCTCCCAACCAATTACAGGCCCATCAGCCTCATAGATGTCCCTCCAAAAAAAATTTCCCGACTAATCCTGGATCGATTACAAGAATGGATTGACGAGCACGACATCCTCAGCCCCTACCAGGCGGGATTTAGAAAAAATGTACCGTGGATCAGATTTTCCGTCTCCTAATGTTAATTTGGAAGATGGTAACGTTGGTGGGTGGAAGCCTCTATATGGTCTCCGTGGACCTTCGGTCCGCGTTTGACCTAGTACCTAGGGGAAAATTGTGGGCGGTGCTCCAGGACATGGGAGTCCCAAATACAATTCTGTCCATCCTGATGAGGCTACATACACAAAATTATGCTCAGGTTAGATGTGGTAGGGAAGGGGTGCTGTCGTCCCGGTTTCCGGTCGCCAGGGGGGTCAGGCAGGGGTGCGTCCTGGCACCAACCCTATTTTGTCTTTATGTGAACGGTGTTGTAGCTCACCTGGACGCGGTTCCCAATAATGACGCACCGAGACTGGCAGGCAGGAGGGTGCCAGCGATAATGTTTGCCGATGACGCCCTCCTGCCTTCAAAGTCCCCTATGGGGATTCAGCGAGTGTTGGATGGCTTTATCGACTTCTGTCGTTGCCGGGGACTGGATATCAATGCTGATAAGACCAAAAATATGATTTTCAGTCCTCTGGCACAGACTCGCCCAACACCGCTTCTTGGTAGTGTCAGACTGGAGAGGGTACAGACATTCCAGTACCTGGGGTGACGATCAATGAAAATCTTTTTTGGAGTCCCCAACAGGTGAAAGCCCAACTTAAACTCTCCCAGTTAGCTGGTGGCATCCTTAAAATGGCAAATACATTCACTTTTAAACCAGTGAGCCTCGCTTTGGAGATCTACAAAGTTAAGGCAAGGGCATCTGCACTCCATGGTGGGGAACTCTGGGGGCACTGCTGCAACTCTGATATCGGCAAAGTGGAGAACAAGTTTATGAGGCAGTTACTTGCACTCCCCCTAAGCACTCCTCTCCTTCCATTGAGATTGGACTTAGGACTGAGTTTTATCCAGGATGAGCTAGCCCTGAAACTGTTAAGGTTTTGGCGCAGGCTATGGATAACACCAGAACTGTCCAAGTATAGGCACGAATTGAAGGATGTGCTGAGCCATGCTAGCGCAGCTAAAATCCCCTGGCTAGTATTCGTGAAAAACAAACTAGGAAAAATGGGACTACTGGACCTCTGGTATGATCCAGAACAGGCATGCAAAATCTTTTATGGACTATAAACAGAATAAATGGTTGCATGGTTCTAAAGCTGGCTCCCTGACAATAACCTTTCTAACACTCAAACATTCTTTTGCCTTTGAGGAGTGTTGGACTTCGCCCTTCTGGCAGGTTCACCCCTAATCTTTTTGCTTTTAATATATGATCTGTGTTGATGATTTTTGGGTCTCTGCGCACTTTTTCCCTGTGTCCCAGAGTAAAGTGCGTGCATGTAGTTAGGCTGGCCTGCTCTCCCATAGGGATGCATGGGGAATGTCTGTGTCCCTGGTAGTTCCTGATGTGTGGGGAGTGCAGACTCGAATTTGGTATGTGCGAGCTCGTGAGAATGAATGCTTCGCAATGATGTATGTGGCATGAGTGTGTCTTGTGTAGAAATGGCACTTCTAGGACTTGATATATTAATGTAAAATATGCCTGGCGAGTGATTGGCTGGAGCTGGCTGGTAAGCCTGGCTCCAGGAAGGCTGGATGGGTCTGCCCGGTGGTGAGTGTGAGATTAGCATGTTGATGGCTGGGGAGGAGTGCACCTGGTCCATGATGGGGCTGGACTTTCCCCACACAATGCTGGCTCCATTCCCTGTGGTGCAACTGATGACCCTAGCCCTGCCAGTGAATGAAATGGGTGGTTGAGCTATCAAGGGTACTTCAAAACCAGCTGCGACTGGTTTCCCCCCACCCTGCACCTACAGACAAAGGAATTTATAGTATAAGAAGGGGCTGTGTCCCCATACAATTTGTTCTGCCTTTGGATCCTAGCTGAGGGGGCTGCTGCTGTTGCTGTTGCCAGGAGGACCACCACTTGGATTGTCTCCCTGCCTGGAGACCCAGTGAGCTGGCTCTGGCCCAGCCTTGCCCCCCCTGCCTGCCTCCAGACCTTGCTGGAGCTTTTCTTTTGTCCCTAGCGTGTGAGAGCACTGTACTTTTGCTGCTAGCACCAGGAGAGCTTTATTCTGCATCCAAAGCGCCTGGAAGTGCTTTATTCTTGTCCCCAGCGCCTGGGAGCGCTTTATTTTGTCGCCTGCCCTTGGGAGCGCTTCCCTTGCTTCGCCGGTGCCCACCCGGGGTTGGACCAGTTTTGCCGATTTTTGGCCGAGCGAGTGGCCACCTCGCTTTATATTTTAATTAGAAGGCGGTGCCCACCCGGCATTGCCCCGTTTTATTTAATTATTTACAGCCCGAGCCCACCCGGCATTGCCCCGTGGTTTCACCGCCGCAGCCCAGCAGTTTGTGCAGCCCCCGCCGGCCCACCACGTTGCCTACAACGACTCGGAAGTGCTAGGTCGGCTGGCCAATCGCTGCGCGGCCCGGGAGAGGCAGCCGGAAGTCCCGCCCCCGCAGCCGAGCAGCGAGGAGAGAAGCAGCCGGCAGTGTCCGAGGCTCCACGAGTGAAGAGGAGCCCCGCGCTGCCGGAGAGGAGTCTCCACCCTGCGCCAAGGACAGCAGGTGAGTGCGCAGTGGGGCCCGGTGTGCAGAATCGGGGAGGAGGGCGTTGGGGCATATTGCCGGTGCCCGCCCCTCCCTGACAAATTCAACATAAGAAGGTGTGTCATGTACTCATCAAAGGACAAGGAGAGAGAGAAAGAGAGAGAGAGAGAGAGGGAGAGAGAGAAAGAGAAGAAAGAGAGAGAGGGAGACAGAGCAAGAGAGGGAGAGAGAGGGAGGGAGAGAAAGAGAAAGAGAAAGGAAGAGAGCGAGGGAGAGAGAGGGAGAGAAAGAGAGATGAAGAGAGAGAGGGAGAGAAAGAGTGAGGAAGAGAGAGACGGAGTGGAAGGGAGGCATGGCAATGTAGTACTACATGTGACCTTGTTGGTGATTTCGAGCTGTGTCCGGACTAATAACTCCTTGCACCATCTCTACACTGATGACTGTGGGCACCATTTCCTCCAGCTCATCCAGCTCCTTCTGTGGCGCAGGACTCCCATCTCCAGTCGCCGTTGCTGCCTTCCTGTTGGCAGCGAGTTTCTGCTTGGTTTGGGTTTTCACATCATGCCAGCACCACCTGACCTCCTCCATTGACCTCCTCAACACTACGACTGCATTCACGTTGTTCACGATGGACTGCCATAGTTCTGTTTGTGTTGCCAATGACACAATGGAGGTGAAAGCAGTTGTTGGTAGTGTTCTATCACCTCTGTGATGATGATCCAGTTTTTCTGCTGACTGAAACCCATCTTCCTCTTCTCCTTGCCCTTCCCCGACCTCGGGTTCCTGCCTGGTCCTCCGTGGGTCTTGTGGGGTTCGAGTTGTCCTCTGCACGTGGTGCTACGCAGTTTATTTTGGTTTTGGTGTGTTTTTTTGGTTGCTTTTATAGTGCATTTTCCAACATGATTTGTGGGTATTGCAGGCCTGTTGCTGGTATTCGCTGATTTTTGTATCGCAATTTGGGGCATCGCAACTTTTTCATGTTTGTGTTTTGCATTTTTTCTGAGTCGCATTGTTTTTAACGCTGTCATTTTGTGCTTTATTGTGAGACTATCGCATGGTGCTGCTGGGTTGGGAATGCAACTTTAACATGGTGTTATATTGTTACGATAAACTGCAATGTGCAAAGTTGTGTTAAGCTAATTTTGCGTTAATTATCACACATTCTTGAGAATATCCCCCCATAGCCTGCTGTGTGCTAAAGATGAAAGCAGCGTTGTTCTCATTTCATTAAGTTTGTGTGACTAATTGATGGCCATTCCAACTTTTGCTAAGCTTTACCATTAGATATATAATATAGAAAAATCAAACATTTGCCAAAACTAGTAAGCAAACAAACTGTACTGAATAAAGTCGTATGAACAGCGTGACTGCATAAGGTTGAGCAGCACGAGAATACAATTACAAAATAAGTGGGAAAATTCAAGAAATGTAATATATAGCACCCCAGCTTTAGAAGCAAACACATATTTTTAGAAGAACGGATTGCAGGGTCTTAACTGCGCGGGAGTTGATGTGGGGGGTCTGTAATGATTGCGGAGTATGTGGGATTAATAGCCAAGGCTGGATTGAGGAACAACATCAGCCCAGGTAAAAATGTCCAAATCAGCCCTGCTCCCTTCATCCCCTCACTGTATCTCCCTATTTACATCCATCTATGCTCTCTCTCTCTTTTCTTCTTCTCTTGCTTCCCTCTCTCCGGGGTCATAGAACACTGCTGGAGACTTGGATCCCAGTGAGTTTTGCGGTGAATGGGCAGGGTACAATTGAGCTCTCTTTAATAACATCTGTCGTTTTTTATTGGTAGCATCAAAACCGGACACATACATAGATATTAAATAAAGCAGGATCATAAGATGAAAACTACATACAAGAGAGAAAAAATACATTAAAGAAAATACCATATTAGCAAAATTCATTATAACAGAGTTAAAAATAGCCTAGATTTGATAGTCAGATATAATACACTTTTCATGCTAGGAAAGGCTCCTGTTATATTCGCTCACAAAGGGCAAATTTACAAAAGACTGAGTAACCCCAAATGCTATTACACTTTTGAAGTTAATTATTTTTGTAAAAGCTGGTTCAAAAAAATGTAACCATTTTACTATGCCAATGAACCAGGAGCGGTGACTCTGTTGAATTCCACTGCTGCAAGATCAAAGAAAGCGCCACCAACATTGCAATACATTTAAACCTGTGTTCTGGTTATGAAAAATGTTGGGACCTAGAGCTATTTCTTAAAGTCTCATTAATGATAATCCCAAACGAAAAAAAATGAAAAGATCTAGCACAAGAGACTTGTTCATAAATGAACTCAGAGAAATGTCTAATTGGTTTCAAAATTCATGTAGAGCAGGACAAGTCCCAAAAACAGAGATCCAATCTCCCTCTCCTGAATAGCTGCTAAAACAGCGATTACTCACAGAGGAACAAAGCCTGTCCATACCTTTGTAAGTAAAGGAGAGCAGCCACCGAGAAAAAAAAACTCCATATGCTTAAAATTGGCAGCTATAAATAGCTTATAGCTGATTGGAGCAAGCCTTCCCACTACATAACACTGATCCTGAGCAGAGTCTCTTTTTCTATTTTCTGAAGGAATTTATCAAGGAGATCAACATAACAACCCCCTTGGATCTGTTTATACCGGCTGCTGATGCCTCTCATTTTATATCTGAACAGCACTTTGAAATAGTAAAGGCATGACCTGCCAGGGATGCCTAGCTTTTAATTTTCAAATTACTAAACCACAGCATTTTGCCCAGACTGCTGTCTGCCAAAACAAGTTGATCCCAGGACTTCCTTGAGGTGGTTTACTTTAAATCGGCTGCTGCTATAAAGCCTAGATTGACCCAATGATGCACTTCCTCAGAGGAGAGGTGCAGACCAAGACCAATACAATCTTTCAATAGAAGAAACTCATAACAATCTGGACTTTCCTATTCTTAAAATACTTAGGGGATATTTATAAGCCCCTTGCACCACTTTTGCGTCACTTTTAACTTGGGGAAAGTGACGCTAAAGTGGCGCAAGGGGCTTGTAAATCTAATCATTCATTTTCACACCAATGTAACTCATGGATCACTGACATAATATCGAGGGACATCATATCGACTATCAAAAATATCCTTGACAAAATATCGACAGACAGAATATCGAGTTTGTATCTACAAACAGGTAAGTACAAAAATATTGAGTAAAAAATATTGTTTACAAAAATATAGTTTATAAAAATATCGACTTTATTAAAAACAATGTTAAATTAAATTAATATTAAAAATGAATTACTAAAATATACTTAAAAATACTTAAATGAACTCATAATAATTAAATAATTAATGAAAGTTTAAAAAAAAACGTTTTAATCATATTTGTTATCCAATATTATTACCATACAATAGCGGAAGCGTAACAATTACTATTCCCACTCCAGAGAGTGCAACAGTAGGGAAAGCGTTGGATAGCATAGGGATAAAAATTACTATTCCCACTCCAGTGAGTACAACAGTAGGGAAAGCTTTCGATAGCGTAGGGGTAAAAATTACTATTCCCACTCCAGTTGGTGTAACAGTAGGGAAAGTGTTGGATAGTGTAGGGGTAAAAATTACTATTCCCACTCCAAAGAGTGCAACAGTAGGGAAAGCGTTGGATAGCATAGGGGTTAAAATTACTATTCCCACTCCAGTGGGTGTAACAGTAGGGAAAGCGTTGGATAGCGTAAGGGTAAAAATTACTATTCCCACTCCAGTGGGTGCAACACTAGGGAAAGCGTTGGATAGCGTAGGGGGAAAAATTACTATTCCAACTCCAAAGAGTGCAACAGTAGGGAAAGGATTGGATAGCGTAGGGGTAAACATTACTATTCCCACTCCAGGGAGTGCAACAGTAGGGAAAGTAAATACTTCATATATTATTTAAAAAAATATAAATTAATATCTATAAAAAATTAATTAAAAGTAATTACCAATTTAAAATAATATAATAATTAATTTATACATTTTCTAATTAACATTAATTATTACAATTAGTTACCTATTAGTACAAATTAATTACACATTAACAATTAATTATTTAACAATTAAAAATTAATTAACAATAATTCAAATTAAATACAATTAAATAAATTTAATTATTTAATTAATTATAAATAAATTACTTCCCACCCTATTCCCCTATAAACCCACAACCCGCTGCAGAAAATAAATTAGTAAAATTAGCATAATTAGCAATTAAACAATTAAATTAAATTAATTGGCAATTAAAATGTAATCAATTACCCATAAAAACTTAATTAACAATTAGCTATAGCCAGGGGATAGATGAACTGGACAAACAGAATTGGGGACAAATGACAACCTTGTTAGGTCCCTCAAGTAATCCTTATTTTGATGGCTTCAGTCAAATTCATTATTATCGCAGCTGAGGCAATTGCATAAAGGTTTTTTACGTTTAAGAACTAAAAAAACTGCAAAGGAAAGTAAAAGCCACAAGATGTGAAAAAGTGCCTCCCGACAAACCACATCAAAGGATTTTTCTGTGTCAAGCAGAAAGGCAGCTTGCAATTATTCAGACAGGTAGTTGATAGCGTGTGTCAAATAATCTGTATTTGCTGTAATTGATCTATTCATTCATTTTCATTTTTCATTTTCAATCTGTATTTCGATCTATTTAGATCATAAAAGAAATACAGACAATTGAAAATCAATTTAGAATGATACCAAGTAAAACAGAGATTAAGAAGCATTACAATTAGCCTGTTAAAATCAATTACAGTACATTAGATTTAAAAGTCATCAGTACATTTAATTTATCGCGAGTCTAAATCTGACTTTATGTAGCGGGTACGGGTGTGCCACATCGCTGTTAAAAATGTTGCCACCGCAAACACAATCAGGGGTGCTAGTTCCGTCTTTAATATTCTGTAAGCTGGGAGGTAGTGCCTGAAACCTAGGTTTTTAAGAAGTGGAACAAGCCAATACTTCCTAGATCTTTGATAAGCATTACAGAAGAATATGATATGCAAATCATTTTCCTGGTGGTGTGGGCATACCGGGCACTGTTCTGTAGGCAAAGGCTGGGCCCAATGGTTAGTGAATGCCCTAAGAGGGAGTGTACCGTATCGCCACTGCATAAATAATTTTCTAGTCAGAACAGGACTAATGCCATCGAGGACGTGCTCTAGATAGTATGAATATTTAGATTTAATAAACAGATTTGTAAGAGACCCCTCCCGTGTACTCCCTATTGAGGCAAGTAACTTTTGCTCATAAAAATCCCACGAGAGGAGTTTGCGTGAGATCCTACAACATGCATTTCCCGGATCTAGCCATAATTCTGGTCTTCCTAGGCTCTTGCATGTTTGTTTTATGTATCTCAGCCACAGGATATGTGTTGCATTTGGTAGGCGTAGGATCTCTTGGAGCTCAGTCCTGTAATTCATAAGTTCTGGCATGCTCCAGATTCGGCGCCAAAAGGTTATTGGTTTTAGTCCCAGCTCTTCTGTAATTGGTCTGAGACCCAGGTCTAGTCTTATCGGGAGAAGCAGGGTGCTTGGGGGTAAGGCTGCCAGCTGCCTAATGAATTTGTTTTCAGTGGTCAACAGGTTTTGAGCAAGTGTGTGACCCCACAGTTCCCCTCCATATGTAACTGCCCCTTTTGCCTGCATTTTATAAATTTGGAGCACAGGACCAAAAGGTTTGTAGGTCGACCTACTTGCCATCCTACAATTGCCACCCGTTAACTGGACCAATTTCATGTTGGCCTTGGTCCGATGCATGTCCCAGGCCATATTTTGGTTGATAGTTACCCCCAGGTATTCGAAAGTTAAAACCCTCTCTAGTCTCAGTGTGCCTATAGTAGGGTTGGGGCGTGTTGAGGAGGGGGGGTTGAGAATCCTATATTTTGTTTTCAAGGCATTGTTCTCAAGCCCACGCTCCACACAAAAAGTCGAAAACCCGTTCAGGACCCGTTGTATTCCCATGGGGGACTTGGACAACAACAGGGTGTCGTTCGCAAACATAATAGCGGGCACCCTGCTGCCATTGAGCTTGGGAGCTTCAATGTCGCCCATCCTAGTCAAATGGGCCATTACCCCATTGACAAAGAGGCAGAACAGGGTCGGTGCAAGCACACAACCCTGTCTCACCCCCCTGTCAACAGGGAATCTTCCAGAAAGTGCCCCTTTTTACCGCACCTGACACGTGCAAAATTCCCCTGGTGTAATCTTATCAGAATGGTCAAGATGTCGGCCGGGATACCAAGCTCCGCGAACACGGTCCATAATCTGGCTCTTGGCACTAAATCGAAGGCGAGTCACAAGTCCACAAATACCGTGTACAAACTGCCGCCCTCGATGACCGCGGTCTTCCAGAACAGAAGATTCAGACGGAAGATCTGGTCCGTAGTTGAGACCCCCTTCTGAATCCTGCCTGGTAGGGACTCAAGATGGCGAATTCCTCTATCCAATTTTGGAGGCGATCAAGTATCAGCCTACCAAATATTTTCTGGGGTACATCGATGAGGCTGATGGGCCTGTAGTTGGCTGGGAGCAGAGGTGATCCCTTCTTAAATATGGGAACAATCTCTGCACCCAGCCAAGTACAGGGGACCTCCATACCCCTCAGGACAGCGTTGAATATCATCACTAAGTAAGGGGCCCATACATCAGGCTCCTGTTTAAATAAATCGCCCAGTAAACCGTCCAATCCAGGCGCTTTGCCTGATGTCAGCCCTGCAATGGCTGCTCGTACCTCCATCTCTGTGACGGGGTTCCCTTCTGGTAGTACACTAATGATAGGTGGGGATTTGTTAGGGGCCCCGTCATCAACCCTGTAAAGGGACTGGAAATAATCTTGCCAGGCCTTGGCTGCGATATTAGGTTCGATAGCCGAGGCTAGCTCCTCAGACCCCGTATTGACAATATGCCAGAATTTATGAGAATCCCTACAGGCTAGTGAAATAGTGAGGTTTTCCAATTTCTCCTGTTCCCATTCCCTCGTGGCATGGGTAATCAAGCACTTGTAGTCCCTTCTCCTGGCCTGTATCACAGATCTGTCTGTACCTTCCTTGATCGAAGTCAGCAGGTCTGATTTAGCCTTGCGGCATGCAACGTTATACCAAGTGGGGCGGTTGTAGCGACCACTCCCACTCTTTCCTGTAGAGAAAAGGACTTCAGCCACAGACTTAATGAGGTCCTCATGCGCCAACCACAATTGCTTATGTGTGCCCTGAGTGCTGGGATACTTCATTATTGCACACACCTTTTCAAGTGTGGGGATGACCCGGGCATAGAGCCCTGAAACCTTCTTTGAGTTTGAGGCTAGCTTCTCCCACCTCACTTTCCGTCTATTATTCATCAGCGCTAGCCCTGGGGCGTCGGCATCTGCCGCCGCCCCTCTATCTTCTAGGCCGGGAAGGGCGTATTCCACTTCGAGCACTTTGTGGTCGCTGTCTTCCCTAGGTATCACCCCGAAGTCAATAAGGTGCGACCACAGAGAGTTGGACCAGAATATAATCCAGTCTTGACTCCCTGCCCACTCTGTTGTATGTGCATTTAGGGTGGATGTCGGAATTTATACGTCTGTTACAGGCCTGCACACTGTGTTTCAGGGTTATAGCAGTAATTTGGACAGCTAGAGGAGTCCAAGCTCTAGGCGAGGGGGCTACCATAGGGGGTACAGACCACGCTGCATCCTCCTCCTGTGATAGTCCATCCAATAAACCTAAAAGGGGCTCAAAGTGGCAATTCAGATCCCCTCCTACCAAGAAGGGTGTACCCTGGGGGATGTCGCTGAGGAAGACTGAGAGTTCCTCGATGGTGCGTGACTCTTGTGTAATGTTTACCGGCCTAGAGTAAACATTTACCACAACGAGTCTACTCGAGTTCGGCCACTCCAACAAAACACCGAGAATATCCTCTGAAGCTGTGGGGAGTGATATGGCCTCACAACCCAGGTCGACAGCCACCCAGGTTGCGAGACCTCCTGAAGGACGCCCATTGCCCCCCACTTCGCAGGAATGGAGAATGCCGCGAAACTTGAATGGGAGACATCCTCTCTCGCCCAGGTTTCTTGGAACAGGCATATGTCTTTGCCCTCGATAAATGAACTCCAGTCCGGGCAATTCAATTTATTCCCCAGGCCAGCCACGTTCCAGGATAATATCATTAGAGAGGGTGGTCTGAGATTCGGGATAGGAGGAGGAGTGCCCTTGTCAAATAGACTCATCAATGGTATTACAGTATTAGCTCGTTCCCCTTGTTTGACTATGGGTTCCCTCGGACTGGGTAGGGGCCCTGTAGTGGTCGAATGAGCCTCCTTAATATTATTTTGCTCCTCACAGTGGACCTTCCCCAGGGAACTGGCAAAGCATTGAGTAGGGGGAGTAGTTTTTCCTTCCTTAGGGCCCCTAAATCGATCACCGGCCTACCCCCTCCTGATCCAGCTCTATCAATCCACCATGTCCAGACTGCTATACCTATTAAATGTTGGAAAATAGGCGGGCTGCTGGGGTCTGGGAAGATGGAAATCTCCTCTCTCTCTCTGTCACCCCAACCTCCCCCCCCCTCCTAGGATTTGGTTCCCATCCCTCCTCCTCGCGTGCGTAGGTCAGTAGTGGGTAGAAGAAGGATAGGCGTAGGGGCTGGATAGATGTCCCCTGATCGGGGTGCGACCATCTGCATATGTGGGAAACGGTCCTGGTATCCCTGAAGTTAATTAGGACACAATCTCCGTTGATTGATTTCCTTGTGTTGCCTAACCATGGGACTCTCCTTACCATAAGAACCTCACTCGATATTCCATGGAGAAGAGGTCTATTTATGGTAAGCCAGTTAACCACCTTATTTTTCAGAGCAGCGACAGGTTCTTTAGAAGCAGATTTTAGCTCTGGTACACCAGCTAGAATGACTGTATATGGGCTCGCCTCCGGCGGCAAGTTCACTGGCCTAAGTTTTTTGGTAATGAAATGTGGTCCCTGTGTGACTATAGCTTTCTTCTCGGGGTGACTAGAAGTTGCAGCGCAATCAGTCGACTGAGGAGTTGCAGTGTGTGGTGTAGGTAGCTGTATTTGTGATGTCTTGGGGGCTAAACTAGCTTCCTTCACTGGGGGCGCTGGTGTTACCTTCTTATTTCTAAGCTACACCCCACCTCTAACTACATTGTTATCTTTTTTGAAAGTGTCAGCTAGTTGCAGCGTTGCTTTTTCTATGGTCACTAGCCTGGCTTCGATCTTTAATAGGCGTGCTTCTAGAGGGCTTAATAATGTCCTCAGAAGGGCGCCAATGTTGGAAAGAATGATATCGTCGTCGCCTGTGGTTACACTGAGACGAGAAATTATCTGGTCTGATGTCTGTGGAGGTAGATTCACAGTAGATAATGCCGTGGTTTTATCCGGTGGTGTGCGTCTCTTTTTGCTTAATCCTTGTCTGTTACCCTCCACTATGGGGTTGTGCTTTGCAACTTCAGCCTTACGCCCCCCAGGATTTTGTGCCCCTCTTTTCCTTTTTGGTATGGCTCCTTCCCTTTCTCCCTGTGTTGGGCAGCTAGCTCTATCGTTGGTGTCTTCCATGTTAGCCATAGTGACAATAGGTAGGGGGAGAGGGCGCTGTGCTTGAATCCTGGGTAGGGTTAATAGACTTAACTCTTCAGGGGCACTAGTATCGTTGTCATTTTTGTAAAAGGTAGAATTGGTTAAGTCAGACAAGACTAGCGTCCCACTGGCCCCATTTTCCCCATTATCTGACACTATGCGTTCCAATCTATTTTCCAGAGTCCTTGCATGCGCTATGGGACCCATGGAGGATCTTTTTACTCATTCTATTTCTTGGGATATACGCCTTTCAAGTATTGTGATTTCATCAATCAGGAGAGACCCTGCTTTAGCAAAATAAGTGTCCAAAGTACCTTTTGCCGGTCCGGCGGCCAACGTGCTCTTGCTCCTTGTCTCTCTAGAGGCCATAGTTGAAGGATTTAGGCAGAAGAGAAGAAACTTTGAGATGAAAGCAAGAAGCAAGAGGGGTGGTCCGGTCCCGGTCTCGACCGTTCTCGAACGGCCTCAAACCGCCCGCCCTTTGCCCGAGATTAGCCCGACGCACGCCCGCGCTCGTCCCGCGGTTGCGTATTGGGCATTCCTTAAGTAGCTAGTGAGGGAGGAGGGGCGGGAAGAAGCGGCAGGTGCGCAATGTTGTTCTTCCGCATAGACCTCTGGGCCTCGCAGTCCCGCCCGTCAGCACACAGGTGAAGTGTTGGTGGAATCCGCTTTACACTTTCCCCTCAACAGGGTATAATTCACCACAGGTCAATGTTCCGTTTTGCTCTCTTTGTAAGTCCCAGAAACAAAAGTACACGCAGGTAACGACTGCGAGCGTCTCCTGCGTAGCGGGGGCCGCGAGTCGTTTATGAGAACCAGGTTAGCAGGGAGGAGAGGCGGAAAGAAGCGCCTGGTGCACGATGTTGTTCTTGCGCATAGACCTCTGGGCCTCGCAGTCCCGCCCGTCAGCACACAGGCGAAGTGTTGGTGAAATCCGCTTTCCCCTTTCCCCTCAACAGGGTATAATTCGCCACAGGTCAATGTTCCGTTTTGCTCTCTTTGTAAGTCCCAGAAACAAAAGTACACGCAGGTAATGACTGCAATCTATTCACAAGAACCCATTCTGATTTGGATGAACCAAAGTCATAGCAACCAACTTGACCCTGGTCACTAATATTTTCATTAAAAGACTGTACTCCCAATGTAGAAGGGTAATTAGGTGTTCTGAACCACGATGGACAGCTGGCTTATCTTTTTTCATGATACTAAAAAGAATCACCTCAGTGAATAAGGTGAGTACCGGTCCCCCTTAAAAGATTGCATTAAATAGTTTAAGCAGTATGCCATGCAGCTCAGGAAAGAAGGTCTTAAAAATCTGGAGCCCATCGCTTCTTACAGTGTTCCTGTTTCAAAACCCTCCAAACATATATTGATTTCCTCAACTGAAATTGGGGCAAGAAGTTCTAACCCTTGAGTTGTTGACAATCTAGTGATGGTAATCTTACACATAAAATCTGAAATCTGACTATTCTCCCTGGAATCATCTGAGTGATAAAGCAACATATGATAAAATAAAACCTCTACATGTGGTATCAGACACAAGCTGGTTTGTCAGTGGGTACTAAATGGATTTCACAAACTGTGTGCTAGTCTTACATCTAAAAAACCATGCTAACAGTTCACCAGTATGCTCAGTCTCCTTACAATGGGTTTGAGTTGTGTTCTCCCTCTTAAGCAGCTCCTCGCCTGTATAAACGTTATTAAGATTTGTTAAGCCGTATCCAGCTCCCAGATATTAGACTCAAAATCTGGAGACGCAACTGAGCCTAGGTTGAGGGACACATGATCAACATTTTTCTTAAGAGCTAAAATCAGATTCGTTCTATCTTCAGTCAACAATGCAGAGCGTATTATGGCTTGGCAATACAATGTGGCCTTGAAGGCATCCCAATATGAAAGAAGAGGGGAAGATTACAAATTAATTTGAAAATGCTTCTTCACAAACAAACGAGTCGCTGCAGCCCAATTAAGATCGGACAGCAAGGGTTTGTTAAAACTCCATCTTCTACTTAAAGTGGGGGGGGGCTGGAAAACTATGTATAATGAGTTGAGACTCTAAAACGTCCAGAGAATGAGAAATAAAAAATGTCCAATTTAGATGCTGCACAATGCTTGGCCACGAAACAGGTGTATTGTCTAAGTAACTGCAGTGAATAAGGTGAGTACCGGTCCCCCTTAAAAGATTGCATTAAATAGTTTAAGCAGTATGCCATGCAGCTCAGGAAAGAAGGTCTTAAAAATCTTGAGCCCATCGCTTCTTACAGTGTTCCTGTTTCAAAACCCTCCAAACATATATTGATTTCCTCAACTGAAATCGGGGCAAGAAGTTCTAACCCTTGAGTTGTTGACAATCTAGTGATGGTAATCTTACACATAAAATCAGAAATCTGACTATTCTCCCTGGAATCATCTGAGTGATAAAGCAACATATGATAAAATAAAACCTCTACATGTGGTATCAGACACAAGCTGGTTTGTCAGTGGGTACTAAATGGATTTCACAAACTGTGTGCTAGTCTTACATCTAAAAAACCATGCTAACAGTTCACCAGTATGCTCAGTCTCCTTACAATGGGTTTGAGTTGTGTTCTCCCTCTTAAGCAGCTCCTCGCCTGTATAAACGTTATTAAGATTTGTTAAGCCGTATCCAGCTCCCACATATTAGACTCAAAATCTGGAGACGCAACTGAGCCTAGGTTGAGGGACACATGATCAACATTTTTCTTAAGAGCTAAAATCAGATTCTTTCTATCTTCAGTCAACAATGCAGAGCGTATTATGGCTTGGCAATACAATGTGGCCTTGAAGGCATCCCAATATGAAAGAAGAGGGGAAGATTACAAATTAATTTGAAAATGCTTCTTCACAAACAAACGAGTCGCTGCAGTCCAATTGAGATCGGACAGCAAGGGTTTGTTAAAACTCCATCTTCTACTTAAAGTGGGGGGGGGGGCTGGAAAACTATGTATAATGAGTTGAGACTCTAAAACGTCCAGAGAATGAGAAATAAAAAATGTCCAATTTAGATGCTGCACAATGCTTGGCCACGAAACAGGTGTATTGTCTAAGTAACTGAAATTGAGATTGCCGTGGGTTATTAGGCCAAAATCAGACTCTGTGGCAGTAAAGCCTGTTTTCTTGGGCTTAGATCTATTATCTTTGTCCATAAGGCATCTAGGGCCAGATGTAGGTAGACTTTTACCGGTCGGTAACGGCCGAAATCGGCCTTTACCGACCGGTAAAAGCTTTTTCCCATGTAGGAGGCTTATTTACCGATTCGGTGAATTCCGAATCGGTAAATGTTGATTCGGTATTTACCAAATCGTTATTTACCGATTCAGTAAATACCAAATCAACATATACCGATTCGGAATTTACCGAATCAGTAAATAGGATGTAGGAAGCACTTAACATAGTGCTTCTGGCCTTTAAGAATTCGTTATTTACCATCAACTATTAGTTGGTGGTAAATAAGGAATTCCTATGTAAATGCATAAATGTGCATTAACACCTGTGACATGTGACAGACATACATGCCCTTAGGGCATGTATGTATTGCCACATGTGCACACCAACACTAATCAGGGGTGCAACAGGGTGTCAAAGTGACAGCCTGCCACCCTTGACTAATTCAAAATTTTACCGAATCGGTAATTACCGATTCAGTAATTGGCATTCATTCCTATGGGCCTCCAGGCCCATAGGAATCAATGGCAAATACCGAATAGGTAAATACCGATTCGGTAAATACTGAATCTTACCAATTCGGTATTTGTTACCGAATTTTTATCTACATTGCAATTTCCGATTTGAAAATACTGAATCGGTAAAATTCAGTATTTTTAAATCGGTAATTGTAAATTACCTACATCTAGCCCCTAATTCTGGATTATGAAGGAAATTGAAGTCACACCACATAATGATAGGGCAGATTAGATTGAACAGCAATGGAATACAATGGCTGCAGAGTCCCGATTTGATCAGAAAAAGGACCATAAAAGATTACAAAATTACACCAACCTTCCTCAACAAGGGTGCTATCCCAAAGTCATCTCCGTAGAGAATCCTTACCAGAGTTAATAATATCAACCTTCAATGTGTGTCTAAAAAGAATAGCCACCCTCCTGCAAGCCACATTATCCAAGGCAAACTGTGCCTTTGAAATCTACTTAGGTAATGAAAGACTAGAACTGTTAGGATAATTCGTTTTGAGATGGGTTTCTTGCCAAACGATTGCGTCAGGATTGAGTGACTAGCCAGCTCATATCAGCAGGTAAGTTACACCTGTTTTTGCCCCATTAATATTGTAAGACACAATCCTAACTACCCCCAGGGTGAGCCTTTCTGCCAACATAAAACAATGACCCTGTCAAGATCAAACAACACTCAAAACCATAAGATACTACAATATTTCTTTTAGAACCACCCATGTGCTTCCTGTACCCAGCCAACCCCCCTTTTTACCACCCACCCACCAGGCACCCTGCCCACATCGCTTTCCCCACATGCATGCATTATTGTAAGAACCAGAGGCAGTGCCCACCCTTGGTGTGGTAGGATTCAACCAGTTCTACCATAAGTACCAATCCCAGAATCAAGCTAAATAAGTGTCGAAGCAATGTCAGTCCATCCCCCACAATGAAGATTAATGGTTATGTGCAATGTAATATCAGTTGTTACTGCTTTATCCTTCAACCACCAATGAGTGTCATTACACATTTCACATTGTCACTTCACGGCACATCACAAAAAAATAAAATGCCACTCACAATTTTATATATTGTCTAATTATGTCACTCTTTCATGAGGCTGTGTTGCCAGTCGCTAAACTACCTATCATTACCTCAAGTGGTGTTGCATTTCTTGTGGTGCTCTGTAGACTTACCACTCAGGCTTGACAATTAACAGTATATGTAATTATTTCAGTATGTATAACTAATTATCAATTCATATCTGGTGTTGTACATGCACAAGCTAAGACACTCAACTAAAGGGAAAAGGGTTTTTTGGGACCTTAGAGCACTCAATAAGTCTTTACATTATACCAAACAACTCTTCCATGCCCACCACTTCCTTCAATTCAATTTTCAATTCAATAATCTTAATTTCGGCACATTATGGCCATAAAAGATGCGTATAAACAACATACATGCCACAATAGAGGAATGAATAATTTACATAATGTTGGATGGGGTTTGCAGAATAAAATACAATAAAATCCATAATTTAATCATTCAACTGATTACAAATAATACAAATGAGTACAATTAATAATGTTGTTTATTAACAAATATTCTTAACTCAATTCAGAAAAATCAAATCCTTCATTTTTGAATCTAAAAGTAAATTGAAGAAAACAGATTAAATTAATATTCCATTCTTTATACCAAAAGCCCCCACCACCAAAGTGTATGTTGATGCTTTTAATTTGTCTACTGTTGGCCATTGAAGGAGGAACTTCTCCATCTCAGTTATCGGTCTGTGATACACAACAGGGGCCTTTTTTTAATATATGGAATAGTAGGAAAGTGGTATCTGCTTTTTTGGTTATCCCTAATATTTTGCTGGTGTCAGGATGTTTTTTGACTAGTCTGACTGGGATTCTGCTAATCAGGACCCCTGTCACTGTACTTTCTCTCTGAATTTGACTTGGTAAGTACTTCTGTAACTTCAGGATTGGTTACTGGTTCATGCCTGTAAGTCCCTGTTGTTTCAGACTCTCTCCTGAGGCGGAAGCCGGGAGATTTTATGCCCACTTGCACTCTATTTTTAAATTGTATTCATTGTGTTACCTGATCCAGAGGCACTCGCTTCGCTACTCGCACCCTACCGCCCAGCAGATTGATTGCTGATGCGGAGAGGGTTGCCATAGCAACGCCGCCCTTCGGCCACAGGCCACGCCCATCTGAGCTGATCACGCCCACAGCCAGCCTTTAAATAGGATGGTGCTGCTCACTAGCGCTGTTGTTTCAGACTCTCTCCTGAGGCGGAAGCCAGGAGATTTTATGCTCACTTGCACTCTATTTTTAAATTGTATTCATTGTGTTACCTGATCCAGAGGCACTCGCTTCGCTACTCGCACCCTACCGCCCAGCAGATTGATTGCTGATGCGGAGAGGGTTGCCATAGCAACGCCGCCCTTCGGCCACAGGCCACACCCATCTGAGCTGATCACGCCCACAGCCAGCCTTTAAATAGGATGGTGCTGCTCACTAGCGCTGTTGTTTCAGACTCTCTCCTGAGGCGGAAGCCGGGAGATTTTATGCTCACTTGCACTCTATTTTTAAATTGTATTCATTGTGTTACCTGATCCAGAGGCACTTGCTTCGCTACTCGCACCCTACCGCCCAGCAGATTGATTGCTGATGCGGAGAGGGTTGCCATAGCGACGCCGCCCTTCGGCCACAGGCCACGCCCATCTGAGCTGATCACGCCCACAGCTACCCATCCCACCACTATTTACATGTACAGGAACCGGAAGCGCAGCGGACGAGCGCAGCGGGCGCGACGATTGCGCGCCGAAGGCGCGCATAAGGCAAGCTCGTCTGCGCTCGTCCACGCCGAGGCCGGGCCTAGGGCCACCCCCCCTGTACCACCATGCTCCTGGCCCATCACTAACCCATCGCCACTATCCTACTCCTTCGCTGAACTCCTTAGTATCAAACCTAATGCTGAGAAAGCCCACTCCTTACCCCTCCTCAACTATAACAACCCTTGTATAGGACCGCTCAAATGTCCCACTTGCACTGAGACTCTGCCTGCACATCCCACAATCCCACCCCGTTCAGTGTCAGCAGCACTCATAAATATACGTTCCCTACCAAAACACAAATTCGCAATCGCTGATTTCATAGACTCACATAAATTAGACATACTATTTATTACCGAGACATGGGGAGACGAATCCTCTGGCCCTGACTTCAGAGACGCTACGCCTAATAACTACTGTGTAAGCAAGTTAGACAGACCTATAAGAAAAGGCAGAGGAATAGCGATTATCCACAAAGACCATCTTAAACTAACTACAACAGAGACAACCTTCTCTAAGTGCGAGGCTCTCCTTTTTGCCATATGCCTCTCCAGTAAAAAAACTTTTAAAGGCATGTTAATCTACCGCCTCCCAGGATCCAGATCGAAATTTCTCTCACTCCTAGATAAAATCATTGAGACGTCAATTGGATCCCCTCACTTTACCATCTTGGGTGATTTCAATTTTCATCTAGAATCTCTTGAAGACCCCGATACTGCAACAATACTCGGTGACCTAGAGGCAGCTGGCCTTCTACAAATTGTTAAACCACCCACCCATTCAGCAGGACATACTCTAGACGGTCTCTTCACTAACAACCAGGAGATCTCTATCACTAAGGTTATCCCTTTAATTTGGACAGATCATTCTGCAATTTGCTTCTACGTTCCCATTAATTCCGGTCCCCCCCCCCCAGACAAATTCTCGGTCTACGAATTTCAGAGACTGGAAGAACATTAATCTCGACCAGCTCACTCAGATGATACATGACAGCCCTTTGCCAAACGAACAGGACCCCACAGCAGCTTTGGCTACTTACCTGGAGAATCTGAATGAAGCATGTAACAAGCTAGCACCCACAAAAACCTCGCACCGGAACAGAAAATTCCCATCAGCCCCTTAGTTCTCTGAGTCGCTCAGATTACAGCGTCAATACTGCAGAAACTTAGAAAGGCAGTGGTGTCGCCCCTTCAATATCTCTGACAAGATCACCTACAAAAACGCCCTTTCTAACTACAAAAAACTCATAACAGCTGAAAAAACCACCTATTACACCAACCAAATCAATCAGGCCAAAAACTCATCAGGGAAACTATTCCAGGTGGTAACATATCTGTCCAATCCTCTGGCACCCCGTTCAGAAGGATCTCAGGCCCTCTCAGACGCACTGGCCAAATTTTTTGAAGATAAGGTCAGAGCCATTTTTACTACTTTCTCGCCTGACCCTTCTTTAACCTCTATCGGGCAATCCACCGCCGATAATGCCCCAAAATTTGCAGCCTTTGGAAACACCACGGAAGAAATCATCCAACCCTTGATCGCCAGAACCAGATCTGGTTCACCTTTTGATCCGTGCCCTCCAGGCGTTCTCAATCTTATCTCAGAAGCAATCGCCCCGTCACTAACTACCATTTGCAACGCAATGTTCACATCCGGCACCTACCCCTCGGTATGGACCCTCGGTATGGAAGGAAGCCATTATCAAACCTTTACTCAAAAAGCCCAGTCTAGACCCTTCCCTACCGGCCAGCTACAGGCCCATTGCATGCCTCCCATTCCCGGCCAAGATTTTTGAAAAAATCATGAACCATCAGCTGTCAACCTATATTCATAACAACAACCTACTGGATGACACCCAGTTCGGGTTCCGTCAGGGACACGGCACGGAGACTGCGCTCCTAAAAGCTGCGGACGAGATACGGTCCACAATGGACAATGGAGGAGCCGCAATCCTGATACTTTTAGATCTGTCCGCAGCCTTCGACACGGTCGATCATGCCACCCTGATCGGCCGTGTCGCGGCCATAGGAATAAAAGACAAAGCTAAGGAGCTTCTCGCCTCTTTTTTGTCCAACTGCCCACAAACGGTGAAGCTAGGCAATACACTTCCCAGACCTTCTCCCTGCCTTGCGGTGTACCACAGGGATCCTCGCTAAGCCCGACACTGTTCAATATATACGTGTCCGACTTAGCGAGGGTCATCAAATCCCACGGAATCCCCCTCACTACATATGCATACGACACACAACTGGTGTTGTCCGTATACGACGATGGCACAGCTGTAGCTGCTAATTTCCAAACTGGAATGAAGGCAATAAGCTCCTGGATGTCATCAAATTGTCTTAAGCTAAATTCTGATAAAACAGAAGTGATGACATTCGGGAGACTGCAACCAACCTGGTCTCCACAATGGTGGCCCCATCAGATGGGACAACCTCCAGAACCAGTATCTAAGGTACGAAACCTAGGGGTTATCTTTGATAACAAAATGTCCTTCCAGCAGCATGCCAACTCGGTGGTTTCATCCTCCTTCCACACTTTAAAAAGGATCAAAAAACTAATCCCTTACCTACCATCTTCTGCAGGCAAAACCTTAGTCAGCACATTAGTTTTCTCCAAAACTGACTATTGCAATGCCTTGCTTCTAAACGCACAACAAAAGGTCCTTAACAAATTACAGACAGTAAAAAAAGCAGCAGCCAGGACCCTGCTATCCATTCCCAAATTTGCATCTGTCTCCCCCTACATCCGACAGCTACACTGGCTGCCGGTGAGAAGCCGCATCAAATTTAAAGCTTTATGTATAGCTTACAAAGCTATCCACAACCACGGCCCCCTATTCCTAGGACAAGCCTTCCGCCCGCTCGAACACCCAAGGACATTACGTTCATCCTCGGCTTACCTGCTAAGAGTCCCCCGCACAAGAAGGGCTAACTGGGGAGACAAACGTTTCACTGTTGCCACAGCCACATTGTGGAACACACTCCCTCTCCACATCAAATGTGCGCCAACTTTGCTCAACTTCAGAAAAAAACTGAAAACTTGGTTGTTCCCAGCCTAATTCCCCCCTATCCGCCAGAGAGTTCTGCAAACAATAGCGCCGAGACACCCTCGGGTATTTGCGCGCTCTAAAAATCGATAAAATAGATAAGTAAATAAATAAATAAATATATGGTACTAATGGACCTAGGGCATAGATAGGTACACCAGGGGTCACCAATGGGCTGCAGCATGTCGTATGCCACCATTGTGAGACCACTCATACTGGGACTACAGACCTGCCATTGCAGCCTGTGTAAGATGGTGCTAGCAAAACTTATGAAAGATATACATTTTCTTATATCTGAGGGCACTACACTTAAATTCTATAAGTCACCCCTAATGCAGGTCTTTCAATCTTGAAGGCAGGGTGCTGGGTTATAAGCTCACGGATGTGCCTGCATGAGCAGGACACCCCCACAAACCCTAGAGTTGATTCTCCAGGCATCTTGAGACCAGTCACCCATTTTGATACAGATAGTGGCCATCCGTCCTTACGCAATGGCTAACTAAATACTGGCTATGCCGAAACTGGGCATATTTGTTACCAAACATGTTTGAATCATACCCCAACACAGTTACTGGTGTTGGTGGTATGATCGTATGGACTGGGTGGCTCATCCGGGAAGCCTCAAATACTCCCGGTAACAGCCTTCCAGGGTCTGCCAACAAGCTAGTTCTGCTGCCAGCCTCAGACATGATTCTTCTCTCCTGCTGCTGAGCTTCAGTAGGGGAAGGTAGAACAATATGTTTCCTGTCACATGGAGGTGTGGACACCTTCCAGACAGGACAGTGGGGGTGCTTTCCAGCACCACCAGCTTTCTTTTGAAAAGCACATTTTGGTGCCCTCCTTGCATACTCCAGTTGGAACCAGTTCTGGAAGTCCTTGACTCCTGCTCTTGCGTTAAACTTGAAAAAGGACATTGGAGTATCCTCCCCTCTGTCTAGCCCCTCCTCTGGGAGAGACCCCAGAGTCATCCTAACCTTTTTCTTAGGCTATAAAAGGACTTGGGTAGGCCCTTAGATATCATGAGACAAGACTCAAGCCTGAAACCACTTCACTCTTCAATCGTCTGGATAATTGGACTTTGCTGGACTTCGCATGAAACGGAGACTGCATCACCGAAGACTCCTGCTGCTTCTGGTCTCGCAGTTCTGCAAGTCTTCCTTGTTGTCTGTGTCTGTGCTTCTTCCAGGATCTTCAACATACTTGTGGGCATCAGGGACACCCAAAGTAATCTCCTTTGGAGTGAAAGAGTTTGTCCCCTGCATCTGCAGGCATGGCAACAAAGCTGAGAAGTCTGCTGCTCCTGATGTCCCATGGACTTCGAAAGGCTCAGAAGCAAAAGTGGTAGATCTGTAATTCCCTTGAGGCCTGACTTGTCCTCTCTGCAATTTTGAGGACTGTATCCCACACTGGAATCGCTGGGACGAAACCCCTGTGCACCACATTGACTTGCCGTTGCCAAGGTTTGTTAGCTCTGCACTCCATAGAACTTGTGGTCTACAAGAAACTCCATCCTCCAGCATCTCTTCCTGCCAAGATCAGCATCCTCACTGCTTCTTCTGCACTGTGGACCTTCTTCCTTAGTGAGCTGCTCAAGGTCCTGTTGCAACTCTTGTGCCTTTGGACTATGGGTCCTCTTCAGGGTCTTCTCCTGCTTCAAGGGGCTCTAGTGCTTGCTTGTGGCCTGCTCTGACTCTCCTGCGCTTGGTGAGTCCCTTGGACCTTGCTGGGCCCAAGGTTGCTCATTCATCGTTTTCCACTTCTGTTGCTGCTACCAGGGCTTGTTGGTGCTCCCACAGTCACTGAGCCCCTGGTTCTTGACTTCTGATGGGGAGCAGCTCAAGAACATCTCCTGGTCTTCCTCAGAATTGTCTGGCCCTCAGAGCTGCGGCGACAAGGTGACTGTCATCACACCTGCATCTTCTGTCAGCGGTGGGCATGGCTCTTCCGTGCTTCCTGGTCACCTCTGTGTGGGATAGACTGTGTCCCCTCTACTTGCAGGTTCTTTTCTTCAAGAATCCACTCTTGGATTCCACCGGTCTCCTGCACAGTCTTTGCCAATGGCATCTTTACTGAAGTCCTCCATTGTGGTCTATGGTGGTTTCTGACATCACTTTGCACCTATGCACCCAGTATCCCTGGAGTATCCAAGGTTGGGGTGACTCTCCAACCTTCCTTTTTCCTTGGGGTTTCTCAAGGTCCACTGGGAAGGGTCCTTCTTCTGCAAAACTACAACCACGACTTTACCGCTGACTTCTATTAAATATGCAGCTGTGTTTCCACTCTGCATACAGTGTCCGTGGGGTTCCTGGGTACTTACCTTGGGTAATTCCTTGAGTCCCCAGATTTTCTGAGTTTCCTGGTCCGAGTCCCGACTTTGGTTGCAGTTTGCATTTCACTTTCTTGGTATATGGTTTGGTCTCCCTCTGGAGACCACTGTGTATTGTGCTTCCTTACCTGTTTGCAATTAAAGTTTTGTGTGTATTAGGGTTTATATCTCCGGGTAGTGGTATACCAATGTGTTAGTGAGTGTTGTGTAATATATAGACATATTTTCATAACTAAACTGTGTGGTTCTTTTTCGTTTAACCTACACTACATGATTATATCTGGTAAAACAAGCTGCTTATCACTCCTTCTGGCCTAAGTCTGAAGGCTGATCAACACAGCTACCACTTAGAGTGTTTCTATGGAAGTCCAAGACCACTAAAATCACCATAAGGGTTGTTTTGATTAGTGCAAATGGCTTTATTTAAATAAGTGGGCACTCAATACTAAGCTAACCTCCTACAGAAATAAACTGTTCCTTGATCATGATTGCGGTAGGAAGGGATTTGTGTTTGACATGTGGGCTGAACATGCTGCATATGTAGATCTGGCTTCCCATGTACATTCCTTTTTTGTAGATTGCATTATCCAAAATCAATGGTCTAATGCTTTGTGTATTGTAGTGCATGCATTCAAATGACCAAGGGCTAAAAATAAACGTAAATAACTGCAATTTCCTAATAGCGAATCTCTGTGAATCGCAATTAGGAAATTGCAATTCTGTATGTATGTACAATTTGAGCTCTCAATTTTCGACACACTACTCAGTCACATAGCAATTTTGAAAATTGCTATTAGCAATAGAGGAGAAACACTTCCTGTTCATGGGTAATCAGGTCTGAACCAGAAAGTGATTCACAGTACATGTCTGGAGACCTTTTGCAACAAAAATATCAGAACATATAGAGAAGTATTACTAGCATCACTGGCCAGCCAAAATGCAGAAAAGGAGGCAGAAAAAGAAAAATTACGTTTTCTGAGAAAGAGTTGGAGATCCTGACAGAAGAATGCTGTGATAACCATGAGTTACTGTTTGGAAGGGCATCCATGAAAGTCCCAGACTCCCAGAAGTAACACATTTTTTAGGATATGCAACAAAAAATTAATGCATTAGGTGTCTCCCATCACTCCATTGATGAGATCAGGAAGAGGTGGCACGACTTCATGTTGCGAACAAAAGAAAAAACGGCAAAAACAACTATCCCAGGCAACAGGAGGGGGCCCCCATCAGTACCCCCAACCACTGCACTGGAGACCATGGTTGAGACCACCCTGGAGCCTGAGGCTGTTGTGGCAATCTGGAACACTGACACCTCAGCACCTGGAACCTCACAAAGTAAGAGTGAATTATTTACTATTTTCACATCTCAGAACTTAAATCTATGTCGAAGATCATAGAGAACTGTAGCATACATCAGGTGGTTGTTTCTTAAGTTAGTTAAAGACGTAGCTTCATTGTGCATTATGGGACATATATCAAAAACTCAGCACTGGAGTAACTTGTATACATTTGTTAGGCTAATACTTTCAAAACTAAAACAGTGATATTTCATCATATCAGGGAGTAAAAAGAATTTTATTATTTTACACAGATCTCCCTGAGGAACATACTGGTGACACCAATGTGAAGGGAGTGGAGGACTGAAACATGGCAGCTGAAGAACCCATTCCCATTTCCAGACACCCAAGCACACCTCCAACCCAATGTTGCACTGCCTTATTGTGACCACAGGAACCAGTGTTGAAGCATCCTGGTATGAAGCAATGACATCAGAGAGCTCCAGGTAATGTGCCTAGTCTCCACCATATTATACAAAACACTGGTCCCTACATATGGATGGAATGAATTACAAACAAATAATCAGAACACCTGATAAGTGTAATGTCTATTGTCCAGCCGGACAAGAAGTTTTAATTAAGTGTTCGAGTCAATAACACAAAAGTATAAGGACACTGAAATAACAAGTGGGCACAGCCGTGACCCACAACATACAAGACAAAACAACGAAAGCAATGGCCAGGAGGGCAAGGCTACAATAGGTCTGTGAACTTGTATTCAGTATTTACAGACGTGAATTTTCATAACCACAACTTTGCATTTTTACAATATTTCAATTTCATATTGCATAAGGGGTTACTTGGAAGTCGACGACGTTTCGATGCCTTATTAAATTGTGGGCATCATCATCAGGACAGAAAATCAATCATTGTTGTCTTATTTCAAATTTCAAACAATATTATCACTATGACATTCTGCATTACAGCGAGCATGGTGAACTCAAATTTCAAGGGGATAGTGGAGCAATACTGACACTCGTGGTGGTATCAAAAAGCAGCCTTATTCGGGAATAACTTGTCTGTATCCAAGGTCTGACATGAACATGATAGTTCGTTTTTGAGGGACTGGCGGCTCGGTGGCGATTGCAGCAGTCTGTTGCTCCACCATGAGGCACATCATGCTGTAGATCCTGAAGCCTCAGCACAATCGTTTGGCTGCCTTGAAGCATCCATGATCCAAATTCAGTGCCTGAAACACAAGCAGATGAAATGCATGAACAAAAGGATGCTGAACATGCATCAATGCATGTCATTTGGATTTGACAACATTGGGACACAATTGGCAACCATGAGCACTAAAGTGTAAACCCTCACCACCACTACAGAGACATTATGCCAGTACATGGCCCATGATTATGCCCATCAAAGGCGTTGTTGTGTTCCGGTTGAGGGAGGATCTTATTGGCAGTTCTGGCTGAACTTTTCCTATTGGAGCAGGGTCAAGACTGATTTGCAAATGGGTGGGGCCCAAAGTGTGGTGGCATGGTGTGCAAAATAACAGGAGATGGCCCCCAACTGTACCCCTAACCACTGCACTGGAGACCATGGTTGAGACCACCCTGGAGCCTGAGCCTGTTGTGGCAATCTGGAACACTGGCACCTCAGCACCTGGCACCTCACAAAGTAAGATGAATTATTTACTATTGTCACATCTCAGAACTTAAATCTATGTACAAGATCATAGAGAACTGTAGCATACATCAGGTGGTTGTTTCTTAAGTTAGTTAAAGGCGTAGCTTCATTGTGTATTATGGGACATGTAGTCTAAATCTCAGCACTGGAGTAACTTGTATACATTTGTTAGGCTAATACTTTCAAAACTGAAACATTAATATTTTATCATGTCAGGGAGTAAAACGAATGTCATTATTTTACACAGATCTCCCTGAGGAACATACTGGTCACATCAATGTGGAGGGAGTGGAGGACACAAACATGGCAGCTGAAGAACCCATTCCTATTTCCAGTCACCCAAGTACACTTCCAGCCCAATGTAGCACTGCCTCATTGTGACCACAGGCACCAGTGCTGAACCATCCTGGTGTGAAGCAATGACATCAGAGAGCTCCAGGTAATGTGCCTAGTCACCACCATTAGGCACATCGGCCCACATGCATCAAGCACTTTTTCATTCGCAAACGGTGCGATTCCTTAAAATCGGCCGTTTGCGAATGCAAAAGTGCTTTTTGGGATGCATGAAGCAATTTTAGAATTCGCAACATTGTTGCGAGTTCTAAAATTGCGGGTGCTTTTAAGAAGTCGCAGATGTGCGACTTCTTAAAAGCAATGCATCATTACTTTGACAAGTGGAAATTCGCAATTAGGGTTCCAAATTTACCGAGTGGTTGAACCACTCGGTAAATTTGGAAAATGTGTTTAAAATGCTTTAAATGGTTTTTTTTCAACATTCATGTTTCACACACACATGTCCTTAGGACATGTGTGTGTGAAACATGATGCGAAAAATACATTTCAGGGGTGCATGGGGGGGTCCTTTGGACCCCCCCCCTGCACCCATGAAATTTTCTAAGTGCCACTCGCAATTTGCATTGACTCCTATGGGCCTTTTGGCCCATAGGAATCAATGGGAATTGCGAAAATTAACTTAAGAATTCGGTATTTCTTTGGGATTCGGTAAAAATTGCGATTTTTACCGAATCACAAAGAAATACCGAAAAAAATGATGCATAGCATTTTGCACTTCTTAATTTGCGATTCCTTATTTTTCGCAAATTAAGAAATGCAAAATGACACAATGATGCATGTGGGCCTTAATGCTGTAGATCCTTTAGCCTCAGCACAATCGTTTGGCTGCCTTGAAGCATCCATGATCCAAATTCAGTCCCTGAAACACAAGCAGATGAAACGCATGAACAAAAGGATGCTATACATGCATCAATGCATGTCATTTGGATTTGACAACATTGGGACACAATTGGCAACGATGAGCACTAAAGTGTATATCCTTACCACCACTATAGAGAAATTATGCCAGCACATGGCCGATGATTATGCCTATTAAAGGTGTTGTTTTGTTCTGGTTGAGGGACGATCTTGCTTGGCAGTTCTGGCTGAACTGTTCCTATTGGAGCAGGGTCAAGACTACTTTGCATATCGCTGGGCCCAAAGTGTGGTGGCATGGTGTGCAAAATAACAATGGATTATGATGCAGCCCGAGTGATTGCCAGTGGCTCAGATTAATTCAAGCATTCCATTCAATATTGTTTTGTGTACTGAGGGGCCTATTTATGAGAGGCCTGCTCTTCCATTGTGTCACTGATTTAGATGCGTTGGCAGTACAGGCAGTAGTCCATATTTACAAACAGACACATGTTTCCAAATGCATCAGACCTGTGTTGGAAATTAGCTGCGCCATAACCGGCTACACTACGCAGATACTAAAATATCAAAGGTAGGCATTCACCATAAAATCCATTGTAAAACCGGCGCAGGGATATTTGTGGCTCTGACAATGTGTGACGCATCATCAGTAAGCGTCGCACAGAGCATGAAATGCATTGAAATTCCCGTATATTAGCAAATTAGGCATAGGAAATGATGCATTGGTTGTGGTACATTAAGACAAGCCTCACAAAACAGTTTGGCAAGCTCAACTATGCCATGGAGGTGCTAATTTTGCAGGTCGGAGTTGCATGGAGACCATGATCACCACCACCCCAACCCCTGCCTTGTAGCCAGTGCAGGAGAAGGGGCGCGTTTTTTACCAGCCGACTACCCTCATTGACCTCAGGGAGTATGAGGTCATAACATACTGACTTAAGAGAGACTTCATAATAGAACTGCTGAACTAGATAGCACCAATGCATCAGTCACCAGTTGCCAGGCCCACCAACATCCCACTGCAGGTCAAGCTGATTGCTTTCCCCTACATACTGGCATCTGGTTCATTCACGATCACAACAGCCAGATTGGCAGGAATATTGCACACATCTTTTTCTGCCTTCCTACCCTCTGTCCTGTGCCACATCATTGGCCTCACCCCTCTGTATCTTCTTTTCCCCAAGACAAAACAGCAGCAGCTGGACACCAAGCAAGGTTTCTATGTCATTGCCGAATTTTCAAATGAGCTGGGTGCCATGGATTGCACACATGTGCAACTGGTTACCCCTGCAACAACATCATATCTGTACAGCAACCAGAAGCACACATACTCTATCAACATCCACACCATTGTGGGCCATCAAAGGATATTTACAAATGTGCTGGCAAAATACACAGGGAGTGTTCATGATGCCTACATATTCAGGCACTCCATAATCAATGACTGCTTCCAGAATGGCCAATATGGGGCAACACTACTCATTGGGAAGCAAACCTGATGTACATTACAGCCTACAAACAGGAACAAATGTATGACATAACAGTCATCTCTGTGTCTGTTGAGAGAAAGGGGGCGTCCACAAGCCGCACTTGAAAGAATCTAGTATTCCCATTTTCATTTTGTTATCAAGTTAATGTGTATATTTTTCTTATTTTTCATAGCAGTTCTCATTGTAACTCATTAGTCATTTATTGTTCAATCCAGGCACAGAACGCTTTGATTCAAATTCAACAGTGATGGGAATACGCCCCTGATGAAGGGTACCACCCGAAAAACATTGGGTAATGATCTGATTATGGATTAATATGTTTATGGCTATAATTTGGATGGATTCAACAATAAATGAAGGAGTGTGTAGTCTCACCTAAAGGCTGTTGAAAAAGAGGGCAATATTTCTGAGTGGTGTGCCTCATACATGTACCATGTAGGTACACATGTAATGCAAACCCTAAGTCACACATGTGTGCCTTTGAATGACACAAAGTTACAGAGCAATGTAAAATTGCAGTGTAGTGACACTTTGTGCAAGAGAGGGGCTCCATGGACGTTGTGGGGATGTCTCCATGTAACTCTTATGGTTCATGAGGTATTTCATGTATTCCACATCAGGTAACCTTTGGAATGTGACAAATCAATGGGTTTCATCAAGTGATGTGTAACAAGGAAAATGAACTGACGTCATCCAAGTAACTTCCACTTCCTGCAATCTGTGGCAAACATGCATAGAAAATCATGGTTCCGAGGGTTCATTATCTGCCGGAAGGTGCTCTCTCTTGCACAAAGAGAATCACGCATTACAATTCAGACACCCAAGTACCGTAATGCAAGTGTATCTGTGTTTGAGCTAGGCAGCATATTGTGCGCCATTATAGGGAGCTGAGAATGTGCAGTATGGCATAAGTACTGTGCACCACTGCCCTTTCTCAGTGACAAAATGATGCAGTACAGACAGGTGACTTGCTGCATTACCCAGGACTACTTTCCAAAACATCTGGGCCATTGTATCATCTGCACCTAGTGGCAACAATGCACTACAGCGTGGAGACAATGATGTGCCACATTGACATGCACTTAGTTATCTATCAATGGCAGTAGCAACAGAAGGTCAGTTAGTAGCAATGTTTCATTTCAGTCTGTATAGATGGATGAAACTAAATCAAATGCACTGGGTAAAGAATCCTGAATGAAATCATGTGACATGACAGACAAGGCAATTATGAGTACAAAGGCAACCCAAGATAAAAATATGAGGTGAGTGTTTCTTCAATGGCTTTCAAACACTTGATATCAATCAAAGTTCTACAAGGTCAGTGGGGTGAGCACAATTACAAATAGGCAACTGTGTCACTCATGGCAGTAAACTTGTTTGTTGCCCAAAGTCTCAGGAGCAACACAGGAAAGTATGTGGAAAGGCCATGTGTGGCATGCCATGTCAGTGTTGGCCCCAGACATTTGTAAATGTCAATAATGGATTACATTGAGACACCAACAGTACAAAACACACATATGTTTTGGCAACACTGACAGTCTAGCTTCACACATACAGGTAGATTGACATCCTCATTGACTTTTCTAACTAATGTGATGGTTCACCTGTTCTATGGAGTAAGTAGGCCAAATGTAAAGCACTTTTATCCAGCAATGTGAAACTCACTCAAGCAAACCCAATGCTGCCAAAAATGTAATACATCAGCCACCACCTTAGAATAAATTCCAACCTGGACAAGGCACTATAGTGTAACCAGGATACCAATCTCAACATACATTTGCCATAGCAATGCGGAAAAATCAAGGCATATGACTACACAGCCCTCTGCAAGTTAGAGACATACACATGCATGGGACAAACCATCATATTGTGTATAAATGTAGAGTAGACAGCTCATTGTAACAACATCAGTGCGTCCCACATAAAGATGGTGCAGTGTACCATGAGAACTTCCCTGGCAAAAAGCAATAGTTGAGGTGACTATAAATAGCACATCAAAATCACATGGCAAAGTTAGTGACCTATGAAACGCCTATGGGAATTTCATATAGGAGGCCGCCAACAAAATCTGTGATTTAACATGGACATATGAATGTGTGAGGCTTAAACAGGTTGAAAATGTCACAACCTACCTAGGGAGTAACAACTAACCACATTTCTGATCAATAACCTGTCACTTCTCACAAGATACTGTATAAACATGAATTTCCAGATGTAGAAGTGTACAATGTATTAGGCCATTCTCATCATTTGATAATACACAGAGAACTGGAACAGACATGTGTAAACCTATGGCCAAATGCAGAAATAACATATATTCTGAAATACCATAAGAAATGTGTATGAGTCATTCAGTACACATGGCCAACATGGACAGGAATTTAGCTGTTACAGCCAACGCATTTCAGCTGACCAAGGATATGGTCTCCAGCCATGGGTCATGATCCCAACAGCACAACTCTATACTGAGCCTGAACAACAGTACAACCAGACACTGGTCAAGAGCAGCAAAATTGTGGAGAGAACCTTTGGTGTGCTCATATCCCAGTTCAGATGCCTGGGCATGTCAGGGGGGAGACTGCTATACTCACCCCCTATGATCAGCAAGATCATTCTGGTATGTGCCATTCTCCACAATATCTGTGAATGGTAAAATGTCCTGTGGGGTGTGGACCATGATGACCAGGACCCAATGGAAGAGAGATCCAAAATATAGTGACTAGGATTTGGCGGATGTTGCCACATTGTGCAGAATCTCTTCACTTAAAGTACATGTACTATGATGGACAGAATGTCTAAACATAATTGGAAGGTCCAACATGGAAATAAATATTTAGAGCTATTATTTGTGTTAGAGTTTATGTCCCAGTCTAAGTAAAAGTCAGCTCACCCACATCTTATCAAATAGAAGTAGGCCTCATATTGTAACAGTTATGTCTTCTGACCCGTTCAACAACATTGGGCTATGCTGGTACCCTATCAATTGCCCATATACAGAAATGCAATTTGAAGAAGTTTACTGCATTAATAGCACAGGCCAGGCATGTCACATTTGCTGTTCAAAATTGATATATTTTCTCACCTTGACCAATGCAGAGCTGCACAGCTAACAGTCTTGTTGTGTTGTGCAGCAGTAAAGTGTCCAAACAGATGGCACTCAGGGAATTTAGGAACAAAAATCACCAATTACCGTACCAGAGGATAACCTTACATTGTAGTGTGTATCAACAATGTTTCAACATGCATAATGACAGTATTTTTCTATAAGTAATGTTGAAACAGATCCCATCCAACATAATGAGTGACTTGTTTCATTGACATATGCCTTGTGTCATAAAAATGTGTACAACTTGGCACTTGTCAATAACTCATGCATACATCATCTCCTATGCCGATGACACCCAGCTGATCATATCCCTCACCGAAGACCCCCACACCGCCAAAGCCAACCTCCGCAGAGGAATGAAGGCCGTAGCCGACTGGATGAAGGACAGCAGATTGAAGCTGAACTCAGACAAAACTGAGGTCCTCATCCTCGGACCCACCCCCTCAGCCTGGGTCGACTCCTGGTGGCCCACATCCATAGGCGCAGCCCCGGAACCCCCAGACCATGGATGCAACCTGGGGGTCATCCTCGACTCCACCCTCTCCATGACCAGGCAAGTCAACGCCGTCTCCGAATCCTGCTTCAACACCCTCCGAATGCTCCGCAGAATCTTCAAATGGATCCCCACCGACACTAGAAAGACTGTCACCCAGGCCCTCATCACAAGCAGACTAGACTACAGAAACGCCCTCTACTCAGGAACTACAAACAAGCTCCTGAGATGACTACAACCAATCCAGAACGTCTCGGCTTGAATGACTCTCGGCGTCCCCTGCCGCAGCCACATCACACCCCACCTGAGAGACCTGCACTGGCTCCCCGTCAACAAGAGGATCACCTTCAAGCTCCTCATCCACGCACACAAAGCACTACACAACACCGGACCCACCTACCTCAACAACCGACTCAGCTTCCACACCCCCACCGAAGCCTCCGCTCAGCCAACCTCGCCCTTGCCACAGTCCCTCGGTTCTGGAAAACCACAGCCGGAGGAAGATCCTTCTCCTACCTCGCCGCCAAGACCTGGAACACTCTCCCAACCAATCTACGACAGACTCAGTACCTACTGGCCTTCAGAAGACTCCTCAAGACTTGGCTCTTCGACCAGTAGCACCCCCATCCCCACCCCCTCCCCTAGCGCCTTGAGACCCTCACGGGTATGTAGCGCGCTCTATAAATGTAATGATTGATTGATTCATTGCATGTCAGGCTTACCAGAAAATAGAGCACATGTGAACTACTTTCTGACGACATTGTCAGATATAACACATCATGCTACAGTAGATAACGGACACATTTGGCATGCATTGCTCAGCAAAGCAATGCCAAACAAAGGCCTGTAAAAAGACAATATGAGCAGTTGACATTGTACAGTGAGTAAATAGACAGAGCAATATGACATTGGCTAGCTTATATGCCAACATCAGAACACATTAATAATACTGAGAATGCAAGAGTTTGATTTCAAATGGTTAGCAAGGCTGACAAAACTGTATGTGCATACACATTAACTACTTGCTTATGGTCAGATGTAAGGATTGTGATGGCAACTTCCATTTATATGGCAAGAGTTGTACACATCTGACCTGAGTGTACAAATGCGTAGATGAGTGGATCATAAATCTTGTACCCACCTAAAGGTGAAATGTACGTTGAGGTGTGCCATCACATCTGTCTGTAAGAGGGAATGCATTATCCTTGGACCAGGAGGCACACACAAAGGCCTGCCATCAGAATAGATGTTCTGCTAGTAACGTTGACATGGTTAAAATCAAGATCATGCGTGAATGGCAGCATCATGTTGATTGTACATTACAAGTTAAATTAATTATTTGACCATGTTTCACTGCAGTTCTGACTAATGTCTCACTCACCTACTGGAAAGGTCTTTTGCTGTGTGACACACTCGCCCCAAACCCACATAATACTTTCTAACAATGTGGTGCATGATAATACCATGTGCAGAACATGTGTGCCCGAGCAAGACATACACAACAAAAAGTCAGCAATGTGTGTCAGTGTGTACATCTGGAGAATGTGCGATGCTACAATGTGTCCAGCGACAGACCCCCTGTCGCAGTCCAAAGTGAGTGTAGTATCACAGAGTGTGCGATGACCGAGTATGTGTCCTGCACATGATGTTAATGTCTCCTTGGGGAGAGAAGTTGGCCTAACGGCTAGGGTGGTCAACCTCAAATCTGGGGAACTGGGTTTGAGTCTCAGCAATGACGCTGAACGTCCTATGATTCTGTGCAAATCACGTAAAAAAAAATGTCTGTCTCATGTATGTGGATGACAGTATAATCTACATGGTGTACTGTGAGTGTCAACAAAGGGGCCTCCATTGGCCATTGCCACAAATTGCAGCCCATATAGTCTCCCTATACCACAGACATGTTACTAATCACATTGCAAGAAATGTAAGCAATATAATTTAACATCTACAATTTTAACCTCATGCTCAGTGCTGGGCCTGGGTTGTCTATCCAGGCCCAGCAAAGGCAACCTTGCACCATAGCGCAAGTGTCCCTGCATCGTATCTAAGCTGCCGGAAACGTTCAACGCAAGCTGAAAGGACAGGAATAAACTGTATATGATGTACATGGTGGAATCCTACCCATTAACTCTGACATAGGGCAGTAAAGTGAATCACTGCTATGTCCTATGCCATCTGCCCATGAATTGGTCCTTATGAAGTAACCAAAAGTTGATGTTCATACTTTGTCACCTCTGTTCTCAGAATTAGATTCTCCTCCTCCCACAAATTACTCTTCCTCTTCCCCTGGGGGTCTGTCTGGACATCCTGGCTGGTATTGGGATTGCTGTGGTTGTTGTCGTGGCTGAGCTACGTGCTCCATTTCTAAGTTTTGAGGTATAGGAAAATGTTTTTACTTAAAATGTGTCTCTTTTTAAAGGATTTTTGATGCATGACACACTCCAATGTGACTCTAGGGTGATTTGCATTGATTTATGTGCCACCGAGCAGTCTACCATCACTTTGGCCTCACAGCATCAGCAGCCGTGCCACTGAAGCGTCATTTTTTTCTGACGCACCATGGGACTTTATACCATGGTAAGCCATACCATAAATATGACTCATCCAAAGTGTTTGAAAATGTCATACTACAAGGCAATTTTTTCTGAGGCATCGCTACCTCGCCTCAGTGATGCGTCAGTTCTCATAAATGAGGGCCCCATTGTTTTGCCTAAGTGGGACGAGTATGCCCAGATGTGGGTCCCGTGCACATAGTGTCACGGGAACTAAGCTGTACTCAGCTGATGAGCCAATAACAGGGGCAAAAACTGCCTTAGGTTGCAGGGAGGACCTGGCTTGACAGTTTGGGAATGGCATGGTGTATAAAATAACGAGGGATTAAGATGCAGCCCTGAGTGATTACCATAGGTTGAGATTAATTTAAGCATTCTATGCATTACTGTTTTGGATACATCTTATGTTGCCCTACGTGGGACAGGTTGGCCCAGACTTTGGTCCCATGCACACTGTGTCACTGGAACCAAGCCTGATCAGGCTGATGAGCCCGTAACTAGGGTGAAACTGGTAGTGGGTTACTTGTGTTGCGGATCAGGGAGGACCTGGCATGGTCTGTTCCTACTGGAGCAGGGTCAAGAATGATTTGCATTTAATTGAGTCCAAACTGTGATGGCCTGGTATGCAAAATAACTATGGATTGGGATGCGGTACCGAGTGATTACCAGTGGTTGAGATTAATTCAAACATTCCATACATCTTTGTTTTGTATACTTATGAAGTTTAGTAACATAGCATCTACAAACGTATGTAAAAACGTGAAAGCACATTTTGAGACACCCCACAACTAACAGCAATCACACCTTGGTAGCTCCCGGAGGTCAAACAGTGCAACTAGCACAACACTTGCACATGAGTGGGAATGGAACTGCTAAGCAGAGTACTGCTTTCAAGATGTGGTTTAAGCATTTCAATGAAATCTAATATCACTGCCTTACTTATTAAATTTTGCCTATATTACCTCTTTTCTCAATCTTTTCCCTTAGAGTAGGCAATTGATCAATTCTGGTTCAAAATAGGTCCAATAGAATAAAAGATGGTTCTCTGAAAAAATCCATGAAGGAAAAGTTAGCACTATAATTGCCTATTGAGACACTGGTAAGTATAGTTGAAAACATTAACCTAGTTTACAAGCCAAACTCTCTAGTCATATGTAGCCCATTCTTTGTGGTTCTACGAATAACCCAGCCACACAAACGAGGTGCATATAATATAAACTACTAACGAAAAACGTACTCCTAACAAAAAGCAGAAAAATATAAACAAAAATTGCCCCATATATGAAAGGGACAACAAACAAACCTGAAAGAGTATACAGAGTGTTTAATTGTGTCTATCCTTTTTTTCAGAAAAGAGGGCAAAAAGATCCCAAACAAAGGCTTCAGATAGTATGAAATATCTAAATGCAATATTGTAATACAAGGATAATATAAAAAATATAACAAATATTTAAAAATAAATCATTACACAGTGATAAACATAAGAAATACATGCATTTGCATTCTTATTAAACATACCTTAGCTGTTTTTAGGAGCTTATGCAAACAGTACAAAAAATATAGAAGAGTGCAGTATGTCATCCTTCTGAGACATTGCTTGTAAAGAGAGTAGATCCCTCTTTTGATGCGCAAACATTACAGTGGTTTTGCATTTTAAATGTTAGACATGTCATATTTAGTTTTTCCTTTTTAGGTCTCGGATAGCTGGCTCATAAGCTGTCTCTAAGAGACAAGTTGTATATACTATGTGTGCTTCAGCCAACCCATTGGCTGGTTCCATCATCGCTCTCCTATTCTTTCTCCCCATGTGTCCATGACATGCATGGGGCATGCCGCTTCCTGTGTTTAGACCTCTCTGAGAGCATTGACAAATGACTTCGATCCATCCAGTGCTCCCATTTTAGCAACTGTTTTATGAACTACTTTTTTTTGTAAACAGGCCTTGTTCTTATCTTGTCACATTAGTTGCGCATTCAAATACTGAGCTCCAATGTCAGACACAGTTTTACGAGGGCGCCGGACTACTGTTCTTCTCTGACTTCAAAATGAGACTATTCCTGATGTTGCTTGTTTAAATTTATTTTCAATTATTAACTTCGTTTCTTCGTCGATTATATTGTCTTCTATCTATGTCATGTCTTGTTATCTCTCTCTTTTGCTTTCACAGGTTCCTTCAACTTGTAAATACTGCGATGTTCTGTTATTAGTGTTCGAGGCACTCTCTTTCTGTCATTTCCTTCCTATCAAATGTGGTCATTTGAGTTGCGCTTATCACACACATGTGCAAGCTTCAAAGTCTACTCTGGTACCATCTGCAGTCCACAAGTTAAGCCGCCCATGCTGAGCCAGGGACCCAGCAGCGGTCCCTGGGTAGTGTTGCCACCTTTCTCACATAAAATTAATGGGCATATATTTGTACATGCTATGAGCTTCCGTGAATGGTCAGGGGATGCCCTTTGATGTCTCTGCTTGCTTTAATGTAATGTTTTTAACTTATTCCCACCCCTCCCTGTTTCTTCTACCCTCCCTCTCCTCCCTGTTTCTTATCACCCTTCCTGTTTCTCTTTTTTATATTTAACTTATCCCCAATATTTTAATAAAACAAGAACTCCATGCTAAAGTAATCTTTGGTGATCACTGACTGATAGGATAATCTTCAAAATGGTGGGAAAGAGTCACAGTGAGAAAGAGAGAGTAAGGGTGAGTGATGGAGATAAAGCTAGTGAATGAGAGTGTGAAACTGTGACTGCAAGTGTGATATTGTAAGGGCAAAGGGACTGATGTGTTAATACCTAAGCAATGGGACAGAAATACCAGGGATGGCATCTACACATCAATGGACTCTGTAAAGAACCTACAAATGTAGTGAGTGGGAGGGAGGATAAGGTGCCCTGAGGCATACTGACAGGGTTGAGAGTGCCAGAGGCACTAAAGAGTGGAGGGGGTCTGGAAAGTAGAGGGTGTTAAGAAGCTGTTGAAATGTGTGCCAGCGTACTGACAGGAAGCTGATACACGAAAAGAATGGGGTACCTCAGAAATAAAAAGGATTAAGGTGTAGGAGGAGACTTGTGGAAAAGAGGCTGTAGAGCACTGGCTGAGCAGGAACTGATAGACATGGGAATGATGAGCACAAGGTTAGGAGTGCCAAGGCAGTAGGTTCAGTTGGACCGAGGGAGCTTAGCAGGCATGAAGAACAAATGGATGAGCCTGAGGAAGCTGAACAGACTATGGAAGAGGGCTCAACAATATGGGACTGTGTAAGGAATAATCATAGATTTCCTGGGACCACAGTTATTATGCCCGAGTAAGTGGTGGAGAGAATAGGGAGAGCACTCAAGGAGCAGATGTAGTGGGCTAGGATGGACTGAAGAGTAGAATCAGGTATGAGTTTGTGGGCTGCTGATGCGGCTCTGGGCTAATGATGTGGCTGTGGAGCTTGCATGTGTGACTCTAAGAGGCACTGAAAGGGCATATGTTTCGAGTGATCACCAAAACACAGCATGGGACCAGCAGAGTAATCATATGCAGAAAGTTATAGTTATGTGAGATCTATCTCTCAGCAATTCTTAATCACACTGAAAAGCCCTGCCACCCAAGATTTCCTACTAAAACTACTATGGTCACTCATGTACAATAGGAAAGCACTGCCTACATAGTCCCACATCCGGTGCTACACACTTACAATCATGCACCCCCCCCCCCCCCCATGGTGCAGCATGCTATCTGGCCGATAATGCATTTCAGCACCTCAGAATTGAGAATGAAGAGCTATACAAATGCAAAAATAATATAATACAATGTATGTGGCTGATTTTGCCTAGGTTTCACAGAAACCTTTTCATATATCTGAACTGTACCCAGGCCATATTCCATGAGAACAGGCCCTAAGATGTAACAATTGTAACATGATATTGCTAATATTGAGAAAATCAATGTCAATATGCGCAATGATACACTTGCTTACACAAAAGAAATCGCATCATTTTTTTCAAATTCGCCTGACATAAATTCTCCATTAACTCTGACTCAGAAGTATGTGGTCAGACCTTGGATCTGCAACCTAGGCCAAGGGTTACTAATTGACAGGTCACAGGTGAGGTGGCACATAGCTGGCAGACAAATGTTCATCCAGGAAACTCAGGTCAATCCCACAGATAAGAGCAGCGACAGCAAAATGGTCCAGGGAAATTGCCCCCTCATACAGCACACATGGCCAGAGAGGAGCACACATTCCCAAAACACAACAAAGTCAGATGCTACATGAAGTTATGAACACACAGCCAATCAGGGTCCAGCACACACTGTACTTGAAGTGATCATGCACCCCTCATGTTGGACATCTGGACACATTACCCACCGGGCCCCATTGTGTCCATACAAGGTCTAGGCCGATCTGCATTTATTATCAAGGGCCATATTTACGACTCCACTGACCAGCATTCTTTTACCAAAAAAGGATAATCAGACGTATTTTCTGATGCCCTAAAAAGTGTATAAAAATTTGCTCAAATAGACTGTACTTTGACACAGTCCTCAGAACTGCATCTGTAACTGTGCCCCTGGCTGAAGTGTTTTAATTAAACAAACTACTCCTGTTTTGTCAAATGCCTCTTGTCTTTTACTTTTTTCAAGGTAAATTCATATTCCAGCAGCAATATGGTAGATAAAGCATCCTACAAGAGGATTAAGGAGGGGTCAGGTTTTTATGGTAGTTGGAGTACTACACTTAAGTGATATCATAACATATGTGGCCAAAAACATCTGCTAAAAGTCTGCATCAAACAGACTTCCTGTGCATGTAGGATCTTGACTGTCAAACTTGATATGATTTAGCTTACAGATATACAATACTCTGACCTCCATTCAGAATTAACATAAATTGCCACTTCAGCAGCTCTGTTTCTAGCCGTATTGAGAATTACAACTTCTACTGAGATACTACCTTCCTGGTCTTTCCCAAATGCAGATTTTACCAGCTAAAATCTGGTCAAAATTTCAGATGGGAATGGAGCAAAAAAATACGAAATTGTGTATATTATATTCTCAAACCCTGCATTAATTCCACATTTCTTAGCAGAATCTTAAGGGAAATCTGCAGTATTCCAGCATCCCCAAATGACTAATTCACAGAGTACAGTAATTTTGACAGCCAAAGTAAAGAGTCACTCTTGCCAAAATAAAAGTAATGGTTCCCTCTTTATTAACATCTTCAATGATGATTATTGTGAACAGAGTTTCTGAAACTGTGAGGACATTTTTGACTGTGCTCCCCTCAATGCACATCTGCCCAATAACCTCCCCACAGAACTCGGCACATCTTCCTCACTGGTTTTTGAGTTGTGTGGAAAACAGGTGGTGACGACTTTAAGAGATTCTATTGCTAACAATGATTATTGAAATAACTTGTGCCAAGCAAGCTCTCCTGAGCCTTCAAAAAGCAATGTTGGTTAAACAATCCTTGTAACAAGCATTGGCGTTGTTCGTGAAAAGGAAAACACCAGAGACGACTCCCTGCAAACTCATTGAAATGCATTTGGCGTCCTTGATAAGCTTCGACTTTGTGAGGATAGAGGGCTCACTCTGTCAAGACTTACTCTTGGAGGGCAGTGTAGGGGTAGAGCATCTTGTACAGGTAGTAGATGTATCACTCAAAATAATTAGATTATCCAAGCAATAATAATAATTTTGGTCGTTCGTTCAGAGTAGCGGCGGCCAAATTTAGGAACTCCCTGCCTTTATTCCTGAGAAGTCTTGAGGATCTCTTAGCCTTTAGAAAGGCTCTGAAAACTTACCTTTTCCCTAGGACGGGTTGAGCTATTGCTTTTGCTTGGATCATGGGTCAAAAGCGCCAGGATGCCCTTGGTGGTGACAGGCTGCGCTATATAAGTATACCACAATACAATAAGTATACCACAATAAGCATTGATAAGACTTTTATTAAACAATGTGTAAACATGTGCAGCAACATTAAGAAGATATATGGCTTAGAGCTTCCTTGGAGCCTTTCATCAAGTACAGTTTTACTATCTTCTATCCTTTTTTTATAACAAACTCTATATAAGTTTAGGGTAAATGTTAACAGTGTGATGCATACATTTTGCAGTGTGCGCAAATGTCAGGTTAAACTAATCCAAGCATCATTATGCATAATAACATATCATTCAAGTTACATTCTCAGAATTAGGAATGATTAGCGAATAAAGACCGCACAACACCATGATTGTGGTGGTAACATTTGTCGTTCATAATGTACATACAATCTTATTCTAAACCTTTCTAAGATCCCGCACCCTCCCTTTAATAGATGTCACCTCTATAAATTCACTTTTATTGGATCCTGTAGGCATAGATGCTGATGGTGTTTAGTAGCATTCCTAAGGATCTGGAATGTTGTGGTAAACAAACCATTGTCTGATTGTACAATACATACATTGATGTGTTATTAAGGGCTCCCCACCTGGGTTTTCAAGGTTGCACAGCAGTCCTGGAGCTGCTCAGGCGTGTAATCGTTATGTGGTCAGGTGCTCCCTGCTGGGTACAAAATTAGGTATCAGTTGTGTCTTGAGCTTTGCATTGTTCTATTAAAGCATTTCACTCCAATGCTATTGGATTTTTCTGCAGACCCCTGCACTCCTCTCTGCGTAAAGATGTACTTTCTGTCAGACTCCACCTCTCCAATTTCTCCCTCCAGTGTGTCACTGTGGGCGCAGTTGCGGATATCCGCCACCTGTTCAACAGGTGTTTAGCCAGTAATATTGCTAGGTCTACAAACCACACCACCACTTTTGTGCCCTCGGGTCTGGGTCTCAGTCCTAATGTGCAAGCATCCAAAGTATGCAAAGTCTCCCTCCTGGACAGGTCAGCCAGTGATGGCTGAATCTGCGTGCAAAAGGAAGTTACAGCAACGCAAGTCCATAACATGTGTTAGGTCCGCCTTATCAGCGTGACATCGTGGCCATGCCTGGGACATTGCAGATTGAGGTATGCTCTGTGTAATATCGAGAAATATTAGGAGTTTTGAGATATTTTCTTGTGACATTCAAATGGGAAGACCCGTTCCTTGTCACAGAGTTCCTGGCCCAGGCCCTCGTTCCATTTAACCAATAAAGGTGATAGTGAGATCACCAAATGTTCACAGAGCCCCCTGTACAGCCACCGTATCAAATGTCTACAGTGGTCCATGGTATGCATCTCCTGCACAAACTCATGCTCAGGAGACATCGCACCTTCTGAGGCACAGTAACGTTTCATGTATCATGTTAGATGTGCATGTGTTAAGAATGAAAACAATAGAATGGCGTCTCTGAATGCATCTTCGACCATTGTGATGCTCCCTGCTCCCACATGCAAAGTCTGTGGTTTGATAGCACTAGAACTGTCACTGGAATTGCCAGCAAAGGAATATTGGGAGCATATGGTGGGGTTGATGCTGTATACCTCATGGCTGTTTTACAGTAGGTGAGAGCAACATGCAGAAACAGAGGAGCCATGCATGGTGGAGGGGATCCAGGGCAAATCAGATTGTGGAACGTACCCTGGTTTACTACTTTCTCTCACATTCCTTATAGGTCCACCTGCCAAATCACATGGCCAAACATCTGCCACACCTTCCACTCCAGCCCACAATGCCTAGTCCATTGCATCAGCCTGGGCAGACTGCTCCAGTGAGTCTCACTTGACCCACAACTAAAACTCCCACCCCAGCTGTAACAACAAAATATTCCTCCACTTCCTGTGGACAAAGCGCAAGAAGCATCATCTTTTGCCCCCCAGTCCTGGTTGGTGGTGAGATTCCACCACCACCACCTTCAGTCCAGCCAGGAACCAGTGGGATGCGGCACACTGTGCCAAGGCCACAGGTTAGCGGGGTGAGGAATAGAGGGAGTGCCACAGCAGGCCAACATAGTGAGGCCACTGGGGTCAGTATCACCCAGGCCAATATGACCCAGTCCTTTGGAGCATTACAGCAGTCCCAATAAATGATGGGCCAGGTCCGTTCCAGGGTTCAGGAGATGATGCAGAGGGAGCACAATGTTCAGATGCAGAATGTGAATTCCAATGTGGGTTCCTGCAGAACGTTTATACCCATATGTGCAGGGCTTATCCTGCACCAACTCCACCTTTCTGTGGGCTAACTCAATTTGGCCTTCCTCCATCAGCTTGAGCCACAGAGATGGAGGCCCTGCCACCAAAGGCAATAATGGCAGCCACCTCAGTCCCCGCAACTGTTGAACCACTAAACACCCGAAGGGGCATATATTCATCCAGACCACCAGGAGAGGATGGCAAGACCAGCAGCAAGAAACCACAATTCTAATTTCATCTTGTGTGTGACTACCATTTACTCTGTGGACTATTTCTCGTCTCATTTACCTTTCTGAGTGCAGGTGTATTTTGGACATTGAACTACAAATATGTTTTGCTAAGCAATTATGGTTTAATTCACCATGACTGACTTTTTTTTTATTTTGTTTGTTTCATACCAATTTTTGATTCATTTCCCTTTGTGCAATGAAAGAAAAAAAAGAAAAAAAATCATTTGTGTTGAAGTTTTTTTTTTTATTCATACTTTTGGTAAACATTCCATCATACTTTTAAAATGTTCACAAGAAAAGGTTTGTGTATTTGGAATTGAATTGCAAGTACGTTTACCAACATTTTCTACATTACAGCATAATGCAAATAGCAAAAAATAATCAACTACTGCTTACTCAAATTTGAAACAGATTGATCTGGCAAAAATTTCACGACACATAAAACACGTAAATAACACAAATATTCTGTGCCAGTGTGAATTTTCAAGTTTCACGCCTGTCTACCGTAGAAGAAGGAAATATAATTAAAAGTTTCAGAGTCAATAGGCAACATACTATCTGATAATGTCATGAGCTGGAGCAACATCTCCAGCCTCACAATAGGAATTGCACAACAATAACATCAATTGTATAAAATCCTGGCAGTACTCACATTTGTGGACCCAGGATCAGTCCAATACACTCTTGCAGTATCTAGGGGAACGTCACAACCTACTTTCAGTGGTGTGTAACCACACGTTTGTTCTACAATGATGAGGCACATCAAATAATTCATACCCTTAACACAATATTAGCATTTTGTTAATGTGAAGGGGGATGACTTTTGGTTGACTACCACATTTGGTTACAGCAAATCAAGGAGCACCTATTAGCTTGAGGCCACCATCCTACAGAGACCAAGTCTAATGCAATCATCAAACCTTCTATTCAATCACTGTTAAAGTTGTCTCAGTACCAGATGTACCCCCAAAGTCAGTATGTGTCTGCCATAGGATCAACCTATGTTCCCATTGTACTTTGCATCAGCAGCATGTAACTGCAAATGTCCCACTCTTTAAATGTCCAGATGAAGATAACATGAGAGTCCTAAAACACATCATAATGAAAAAATCATGTTAATGAGATGACACATTGGACACATTACAAATCTGTACTTTGGAGGATATATTTCTAAAAGTAATCAAACTGCAAAGTTTGTAACATATCCCGTAGTCAAAGTGTCAACAAATATCTTGGGCCTGGATTTCATAAAGGTGGCCTCTTTGAAGAGTAATCACAACAGAGAACACCTGGGGGTCAAAAATAAGAGGTGGATCATAAAACCAAATGCAACACAAAAGACACCAGTGAGTGAGCTTCGATAGTGAAATGCAGGCCGGGTTAAGGCTCAAGAGCAAATGGAGAAATAGTTCCCATCAGAAGCCACTCTGTACCGCCCTTATTCTCATCATCTGGGTTCTCCTTACCCAGGAGACTAAACGGCCGGTCAGGTGTTACCGTAGCCGATATGTGCGGGATAAGGGAAGTGAATGAAGTACAAAGAGTTAAGGTGGCTACTGTAGAGGCAGTGTTGTGGTGGGAAAAGTGTTAAGTGAGGGGAGAGAATATAAAATTAGGTGATCGGGTGGACAAACAACATTTATTAGTGTCTCCCAATCCCTAAAGTTTAAAAAGCAAGTGTAAGTGCGGGTTCCAAATAATCACCGTACTATATGATGGTCAACATGTTTCTGCATAGTTTTGAACAAAGTTTCAAATGCATTCTTCAGGACCGAAAATGTGAAACACTGCTACTTAGATTTTGTGAAATTAAAACCAATATCACCTGATCTTCAGGTACAGACTCAACCGAATACTGTTGCATCGCACGGTAATAGATCCACACAGAAAGACAGACAAAATACAAAAGAGAACATGGATGAGTCATATTCCCATGATTGATATACTGTGACAAAAGGACATGTATAAAGACCAACATTGTCGATTAGCAGACTCACCCAAATCTTGTGGTTGAGAGGCTTCACCCCACCTGGCCACAGCGCAGGTTTGAGGAGCACCGCTCTACAAAGAATTCATAAGTAAGGTCTTTAGAGCAATAAATCAAAAGTTTAAAATTGAGTTCACATGGTGGTTAAAAGTTTGATAAGTCCTTCCTACTCCTCATTTAAGAATGCGGAGCATCCCACTAATACTCAACTCCATCAATCCAGCATCTATTACCGTGCGATGCAACAGTATTCGGTTGAGTCTGTACCTGAAGATCAGGTGATATTGGTTTTAATTTCACAAAATCTAAGTAGCAGTGTTTCACATTTTCGGTCCTGAAGAATGCATTTGAAACTTTGTTCAAAACTATGCAGAAACATGTTGACCATCATATAGTACGGTGATTATTTGGAACCCGCACTTACACTTGCTTTTTAAACTTTAGGGATTGGGAGACACTAATAAATGTTGTTTGTCCACCCGATCACCTAATTTTATATTCTCTCCCCTCACTTAACACTTTTCCCACCACAACACTGCCTCTACAGTAGCCACCTTAACTCTTTGTACTTCATTCACTTCCCTTATCCCGCACATATCGGCTACGGTAACACCTGACCGGCCGTTTAGTCTCCTGGGTAAGGAGAACCCAGATGATGAGAATAAGGGCGGTACAGAGTGGCTTCTGATGGGAACTATTTCTCCATTTGCTCTTGAGCCTTAACCCGGCCTGCATTTCACTATCGAAGCTCACTCACTGGTGTCTTTTGTGTTGCATTTGGTTTTATGATCCACCTCTTATTTTTGACCCCCAGGTGTTCTCTGTTGTGATTAATCTGTATTTTGGGGCATGCACCTGGTTGGTCGGTAAACTCGCCCTTAGACCCTACTCCCATTGTTTGTTGTGAATGCTCTTTGAAGAGTACCCAGCACAGACTGTTCTCCGCATGAGATTAAAAGTGGGTTTAAACTTAATGTCATTAAATGTAGATGTATACTTACACTCAGGTGAAGAAGTTGGCAATAACTTCTTGACGCACGTCAACTTCTTCCTCTTCACCGCTATCATTTTTATTTCCCATTTCTACATCCTCACCTGGTGGCTCTTCATGCTCGCCATCCTCTGCAATATATGGGATGTTCCATCACAAGGCGATTTTGTGCAACATGCAGCAGGCCATGGTGATTGAGCACACCTTCTCCGGTGAATAGAGGAAGGCTCCACCGGTCTTGTCCAGATAGCAAAATCTGGCCTTCAGGAGTGCAAACCCCAGCTCAACTGACCTCCATGTTCGTCCATGGGCCTCATAGAAGTGGAGTTCCCCTGGCATTGTTGCTTTTTTTCAGCGGTGCCAGCAACCATGGTCGGTTAGGATAAGCTGAGTCACCTAAATGGAAATACAAACATTAGGCTAAATAAGTAACACAATTACCGATGATTCACATTGTTATTACCCAAACAATATCATGTCTGATTGTTCTTACCAATAAACCAGGCCCTCTCAGGTCCAAATTGGGACATTTGCTGGGGAATGCTGCTGTTCCTTAGTACAAAGGAATCATGGGCTGAGCAGGGGAAATGGGCAGAGACTCTTGTATTGTACAAATCAGGTAAGCAGACAACTTGCACATGACTGAATGGAAGTGCTTCCGATTGCAGTATACTTGTTCCCTGGTACTTGGTGGCACTAGAGCAATATGTGTGCCATCAATTGCTCCAACCACATGTGGCAGGTGACCCAAAGCGGGAGAGAGTATGTGGCTGCTGTCTCGGGAGCTGGAGATCCGGGTTTGAGTCTCAGTGTCAACTCAACAGCCTGTAATTCTGGGCAAATCACTTAATCTCCCCATGGCCATAGGCAGCACCTGGATACCCTTATGGATGACAAGTGCACTATATAAATCGACAAATAACTGTATAAATAAATTGTAGAAGTCCCCCTTCACATTAGCCAAATCCTCATGTTGTGAAAACTGGCTGAAGCTGTTGATGTGTCTCATTATTGACACAATAATTCCATGTTACACGCCTCTGAAAGTTGGTTTTGACATTCCACCAGATACTGCTACAGTGTATTGGAAAGATCCTGTGGTCACACAATCAAGTATTGCCATGACTTTGACAATTGGTATAATAGCTCTGGGATTTCTGGTGCATGGCAGACGATCAGGCTTCAGCTGATTACCTAAATCCAGTATAGTTTTCTATTGAGTCAGTACTTTTTTTATAACATCCCTTTTTCTCCATGGTGGCAAGGTCTGGAAATGGACAGTAGACTTGAGGCTGACGTCTATTCACTCTTCCAGGGTTCAAATGTCTTCAATTGAAAAAAGTGATAAAATTTTCAAAACATTTCCCACATTTTCGTTTATGCTCATTCACGTAAATGTCATGATGTGCACAACATATAAATGCTTGAACTGCATTTCGTTTAATATAAAAATTGATTTTGTCAATTTTTTCGCAATTGAATTTCCTTTTTTGTCTTTCAAAATCAATTAAAATAATAATTTCAAAAATAATACATTTGTAATGTATTATTTACACATCTTTTTTTGAAAATATTGTATTCCCTAATATAGTCCAAACTGAGGTGTTACCACTGTGCTGCTCTCCCATGCCCCAAAACTAACGCACTACAAATAAATGTAGTATTTTAAACAAACATGAGTGTCTTCTGATATTTAAATGTGTAAAGAAAGTACCTACAATTTTGAGTGGTGGTGACATACCTAACAGTCATCAAAGCATTATTTGAAAACCTAAAATGGCTGCCACCTTACCTCGCTGTCAGCCATATTATAATAATGGTGTGACCCAAAAACGTCCATGGACCTGGGCAATGATCGATATAGAAAGCAATTGGTCCTAGACTCATTTAAGTCACAATTTAGTTACAAAAGCATTCATTAGTCAAAGAACACTTCAGATAAGCATTATGATTATCATATGGTCATAAATGGACATCAAGTTCTCCAACACATAAGTATGTACATCCTCAAAGAATGGCACTCAAATGCAGGTCAAATATGGACTGTTTTAATTCTCAAATCTTTTTAACAGATCACCATATTTAATGTTAGAACGAAGAAGGTTGCTCCAAAGGGAGTGTGAAAAGGAAAACGTGCTTGTGTTTAAGACAAATAAGAGAAAGGGGAATCAAGATATATTCAACAAACAGTAGATTACAATTTTACATGTTCACAAACCGGCTATAAATTAACAATGACGCCAGTTCACATTTTGGCCTGTCCCTCGTAGATTGTTGTAAATCTAATGTTTTTGCAATGTAAAAAAGATGCACAGAGAGATATCATCTTTGAAATGGGCTGGGCAGGGGTATCCAGTATAGGCACTTGAGGAAAATAGCAACGTTTCGACCTAGCGCATAGAGGGTAAGTTACATCCTCTGCTGACGGGTCTTCCTCAGGACAGGGGAAAAGGGAGGGAACCTGGGGCTGCAATATATCAAACAATAGAAGTTACATTGAATGAAGACTGGAAACTGATATAAAGGATGAGTGCCTACTTACTGACCCATGAATAGGTTCAATACAGGATACAACCCCTTGGTCGATTGTCTGTGGAAATGAAGATGTACATATTGAAATAATCACATAGAATAAAGCTCAATTTTAAAGCCAAGTAGACCACTGTCCACTTACCCGCACTGTATGGTGCAGCGTAGCTAAGATAAAATAAGTAGAAATGTAGCTTCCAGTAGGGAATAAGAATAGTCCATGGTGAATCAATCGCCCAAAGGATCTAAAAACAGCAATATTGATGAAAGGACTAGGTTAGTCCACCTGATCGCAAAACGGGAATGATTAATTAATCATTAGGACAGGTGTCCTATAAACAGCTTACCTTATTAGACGTTAGGCGCAGCCCGGGGAATCCTGCCACACACCTTGAGTCAAGGACTGCAAGTGAGTCTGTGCAGCTAAAAATAGAAAAGGTTCCCACCAAAAGGAGCATGCACGTTACTGACGCACTGTATCAACCAGATGCATAGCTGCCTGCTTCACCAGGGGCCGGAATAGAACACAGACTATGTCTCCCGATGGGATCAAGACACTTGACTCAACATACAATTACAAACACGAACAATATTTGTATAAAGACAGTGTAACAATTACATTGATTTAAAAGGCATTGTTTTGTATAACATTCAATTTCAACAAAACAACAGTTCATGGTAACATATGTGAAAACCACATAGAAGACCATGGTGGTGCGTGAAAGGAGTGCCGTGGGTCCAAAGCATAATACATAATACAGCACAGTGATAAGATATTTACGTAAATAGAATTAAATTTGTGTATTATACATCAGTTATGAGTCAAACAGGTGCAATCGATATTATTAAAAAGAAAGAAAGCTAACCATGGTTATGCAATTGCTGCGTATTCTCTGTATGTAACTCAATAGTTTAATACGTTGGTGACATTAGAATAAGCCATTAGCTTGGAATACAGAGAAGAACAGTAAAAAAGTGTATTAACAATATTTACAATGCTAGGGGAAACATACATGTATGAAACAATCAGGGCACGTGACTAATAGTCTAACCAATTCAATTATTTTTATTATGATTTGGAATTCCATGGAATTCCACATAAAATACAGAATAAAAACAGCTTTTCCATACAAATCAATTTTTAGACTAAAAGCCGATTGAAATGATACTTTGCCCTGCAATGTGACGTATTAGATTACTTATCCTCGCAGTTGAAATTTAGTGAAAATGAGGTATTAATCTTTGTATTTTAACAACTGATGTTTTTAGTAAACCAGATTTAAGAGGCTAACTATATTGTATCGATAGGTGTAATTGTGAAATCGTTTTTTATTTCTTTGATTTGTATGGAAAAGCTGTTTTTATTCTGTATTCTATGTGGAATTCCATGGAATTCCAAATCATAATAATAGTCTAACCATTCTTAAGAGTTGCCACTTATTTGGCGATTTCCTCATATTCATTCAGACCCCTTGCCACAGTATCCAAAACATGTATCCATTTACATTCCCGGACACTGAGTGTATTATTAAGATTGCCTAACCTTGGGGGCGTGGCTTGGCGCCCGGCGAGGACGGCAGCGCGGATGTAGGCGCTCCCGGTCGCCGAGGGATTTCGTCGCTCCTATTAACGCACCTGTCCCTGCAACACTCCTTTCTTACAACCGGAGACTACAGCGGCAACGGGGCTCCTGTTTGCGGTCCTTTCCAGGCGGCGGTATGGCCGTTCTTCATGTTTACATCGCGGACGCGGCTGACTGAGAGTCGCGCCCGCCATTTTGTGTGTATTCAGCGCGGACTGCGGCGCTTCTGTCATACGACAATGTGCATTCACCACGGAGCCCTACGCAACGCCAATTACTCATGGTGAGGTGATTTTTGCTTGCTTATCTCACCGCTGCCTGTGTATGCTGCGAGCTGCCTCTCAATGAATTCTGGCAAGTTTGGTTCGCGTTTTTTATTTCTCTGGCGGCCATTTTGAGCAAATGCTCTCTCATCTCCTCAGCCACCCTGCAACAGTACTCAGACTGATTCCATTTCACATTAACTGCGCTGCTTTCTCCCTTGGCCATTTATCCAGCGCTATTTACAATTTGGAGCAGTGCTGAGCACGTTTTTTTGTGCATTCTCCTTCATTTGCTCCCCTTATACTCATGTGGTCTTCTTTTTGACGGACCTTCTTTGCTCCACAAAGTGCCATTTCTCTACATTTTGTCCCCACGATGGCTCTCTGTTTTCGTCATTTGTGTCCTACCTTCTTCAATTAGAGATTTGATTGCTGTTCCACCCATTTTCCTCACTCCATGGCATACCTGCACCTTGCGCAGTCTTTCAGTTAAAAGCTTCGACGCATACTCTTCACTGTCTTTGGACTAGTAGTGGACATTACTGTTCTTCATCTTTATGGAAAAGAAGGCATTCTCTCGCACCTCCAAACCTCCACGTCGCATCTTCATTAAAAATTCCAAAGTCTTCTCTGCACTGGCGCACCTCGAGGCCTCTCAAGGACTCATCACTCAAATGTCGCAGTCTAACACGGAGAAGCCCATCCAGCCTCCAGGGAAGGTTACGTCGAAACGTCCTAAAAAAGATCCTCCATCGCCAACGGGGTCCACATCGGCTGTCTCCATTGAGTTGCTATTGGAAGAAATACGCGCCCTCAGACCCTTCATGGAAGAAACTAACTCTAAGTTGCAGGTTCTTACTGACAACTGGTCTCAGATGGATGCCAGAGTGACTACAGTAGAACATTCCCTGACAGCTCTTCAAGAGTCATCCTCTAAAGTAACACACATGCAATCTCAAATCTCTTCTCTTCAAAAGCAGGTTGAAGAATTGGAAAATCGTAACAGGCGCAACAATCTTCGTCTCTACGGCCTTGCGGAGAATTGCGAGGGGACTGATCCCATTGCCTTCTTTAAATCATTTCTGCCCAAGCTCCTTCACCTACCTGAAGATACCACGCTTAACATCCAGCGTGCACACCGGCTGGGTCGCCTCCCTTCTACTTCCTCTCCTTCTTCACGGCCGAGAGGTGTCATCATGTACTTCTTAGAATACACTGACCTCCTCAAAGTTATTTCAGCGGCCCGTGCCTCACCCCGATTGTAATGGTCAGGCTCCAACCTTTTCTTTGCACAAGATTATGCAAGAGCTACAGCTACTCGACGCAAGGCCTTCTTGGACATGCGACCAGAACTCCGTGCTATTGGAGCTAGATACGGTCTTTTCCACCCATGCCTATTCCGAGTGACCTACAACAACAAAACTACAACATATGAAGATCCTGTTCGCCTACGAAGCTTTTTGAATGCAACTCAAGCCTCTGATATGGACTTCTCTAGCTCCTCATCAGCTTTTCCGCCATGATTTCTGCGTGTTAAAGCTTTGAAATTTCAGTAAATCTGCATGCTTGCCGTGCATGGTTGAATGTATTTTTGCTTGTTCTTGTTATGTTTTCAGGCGGCTCCTGTTCACATGTCCTCCCGTTCTCCCCCTTATTCCCCTTAGTTTTTCTTCTCTCCCTGTTCGTTAATTAGTATTGTTCACTGCCGCCTTTTTGCGTACCTTTTTGCTACTCATTATTGTCTTGTTCTCACCCTCTCTCATTCGTCTCATTTATTATTGTCTTTCCTCCCTTCTCCTTGCAGGTTTTACAATATGTTTGGCGTCATTCCCTCGACCTGTTGGTTCGTTTGCATCGGACGCTTGTTTCCTTTGCCTGGCGCTCCCCCCCTCATTCATCTCCTCGCGTACCCTTCCCCTGGTGATCAACCCTCCCCATCTCTACCCTTCGTAAGTATGTTTTCCCTTTCCCCCACTTGTTCACTTTCCTCCTTGTATCTTTTTTACTTTTACGTCCCCCAATTCTCTCTGCTTCACAGGTGTCTCTTCCTCTTGGTTTTCGAATACTCTTCTATTGTTGTCTTATATCTATTATTCTGACTACTTCTTGGACTACCTTATCCTCTCCTCTACACAACTCGCTTCTACTTTTTTCTTACTCACCCTATTTCTTCTTCCCTCATCCTTTTACTCTTTATTATACTGCACTGCTTTTCATCGATTCTCTTATTCTTCTTGGCTTTTCAATTCTTTTGATCTCCTTTGCGCCCCCTTCTTTCTCTTTTGTTTTCTTCTTTTTCTTCGATATTATATGTCTCTCGATTATCTTCTCATTTTTTCTGCATCAGTTACTTGTTTCTTCTGCTTTACAAGTGTCCTTCTCTCTTCTTTCTTCAAAATTCTTTTATTGTCCACTCCTTCTTATTACTTCACTTATTTCTACTTTTCTCCTCCCGGATTTTCTACATCTACCGCTTCTATCTTTTTCTTCCTCACGTCTTTTCCCCCTTTCTCATCTTCTTGCTCATTACTATCATGTATTGACGTTCATTGGTCTTCTTGCTCTCCTTGCTTTTCTTACTCCTCTGGGTCTCACTCGAATTTTCTTTTCTTCTTCTGCTTTTCTTTTTTTCCTCTTTTTTGATATGATATGTCTCTTAAAATAATCACTTGGAATGTTAAGGGCATTAACTCACCTATCAAACGACAGAGAATCTTGTCTCATCTTTCGCGTTTAAATGTGGACATTGCTTTTTTGCAAGAAACTCATTTGTCTGCTGAAGAATCTGTTAAGTTGAAAAGAAGCTGGGTGGGTGATGTTTATTTTTCCCCCGGGGATGGTAAGCGCAATGGAGTTGCTATTCTATGTCACAAAGCTCTTTCTCCTTCTATGATTGCTCAAGAGTCAGATACTGAGGGCCGTTGGACTTATGTTCAACTTTCTATTAAGAATGTTCCAATTTCTCTTCTAAATGTTTATGCCCCTACCACTGGTGATCCCACTTTCTGGCACTCATTTTCCCAGCACGTCACCAGGTTTATTGATGATAATTTCATTTTAGCGGGAGACTGCAATCAGCCCTTAGATCCCTTTTTAGACAGGAACTCCAAAGTACATTTCATTCCCAACAAACCTCACAAATCCTTCTCCCAAACCATCTCTCAACATAAACTCACTGATGCTTGGCGTCTTTGTAATCCAAGTCTCCAAGAATTTACTTTCTACTCCCCATGTCACCATTCCCAATCTCGAATCGATTACATTTTTGTTACCCACAATATTGCCCAAACTCTCTCTCATGCAGAAATAGGTCCAATCTTACTTTCTGACCATGCCCCTACATTAGTTCAATTGGATCTCTTACCCAAATCAACAGGCCCTAAACGTTGGCGTTTCAACAACTCTCTTCTCCTAGACCCCAAATTTACTGCCGCCTTCACCTCTTTCTCCCATGAATTCTTTGTCCTAAACGATAACTCCCCTGTCCCTAAACATACTATTTGGGATGCTTTTAAAGCGGCAGCGAGGGACTTTATCATTGGCTTTGTTGCTAAAAAACGTAGAGCTGCTCGAGAAGCTACTAAAACCATCCTTCTAGATATTAAGAAATTGGAGCATTCTTATTTTACCTCCCGCTCACAGCAAACTCTAACCGCCCTTATCAGCGCTAAGATGAAATTTAACAAAAAATCTACAGATGATGCATCATTATATTTATTAAAATCTAGTGCCAAGTTCTATGGGGGCAAAAATAAGGCTGGCAAGATCTTGGCTAATTACCTGAAGGTGAAACACAACAAACTAAACATTGAATCTATCTACGACACTGACTTGAACCTCAAACACACAGACGCAGACATTCTCACTGCATTCTCTACTTTCTATAAGACCTTATATTCTTCTGAAACTCAACCATCTCCCCACTTACTAGATACATTTTTCTCCACCATACAAAAACCATCACATTTTCCACTTGACCTTTCTCACTTAGAACACGACATATCCCAACAAGAATTACTCAAAGCACTTCAAACCCTCCAAAAAGACAAAGCCCCTGGGCCCGACGGCTTCACGGTAGAATTCTTTCTCCACTTTTCAAAGCTTCTTATACCCAGACTCCATTCCCTTATTGGCACCTTCCTTTCCTTGGGTTCCTCCTCCGGCTCCTTTTCGGACGCTCATATCTGCCTCATACCCAAGGAGGGGAAGGATCCTCAATATTGCAAAAATTACAGGCCGATTTCTCTGGTCAATATTGATTACAAAATGTTTGCAAAATCTCTTGCAGCTCGACTCGACCTTCTCCTCCCAGACTTATTGGGTGAAGAACAGTCCGGCTTTGTCAAAGGCCGATTTATCACTGACAACACCAGACTCCTATTTAACATTCTCTCTAAATCCCGACCTTTACCTCACCCTCTCGCGGCCATTGCTTTGGATGCTGAAAAAGCGTTTGATAGGGTTAGGTGGACTTATTTGTTTCATACCCTCCAATGGTTCGGTTTTGGTCCTGTTTTTACGTCCTTAATCTCACTTCTTTATTCTAACCCACGCGCAGCGGTTTGTACCAATGGTCAAATTTCTTCATTTTTTGATCTAAAAAGAGGTGTTCATCAAGGATGTCCTCTATCCCCCTTTCTTTTTAACTTGGCTTTAGAACCCTTCCTCTCCAAGCTTCGTCAAAACCCCTCCATCCATGGTTACCAACTATCAGATTCCCACATCAAACTAGCTGCTTATGCGGATGACATTCTGTTATTTGTCTCCAACCCCTCTATCTCCATTCCTGCTTTTCTTACCGAAGTCCATGCTTATTCCCAAATCTCTGGTTATAAACTTAATAATGACAAATGCGAGATCCTTCCTCTAACCAAAGTTACATTCAAGCCAGATTTTGCCGCCTCCAACTTCACATGGAAACCTTCCAATATCAAGTACCTTGGAATGCATATTGCCCCCGCCATCCCAGATACCGTTTCCCTGTGTATGCCCAAATGTATTCAAAAATTGACAGATCTCACGTCCAAATGGCATCCTCTTTACCTTTCTTGGTGGGGCCGCCTAGACACTATAAAAATGATGCTATCTCCCATTGTTTTATACACGCTTTCTAATATTCCGGTCCCTGTCCCATCCAAATTTTTCAAACAGATCAACTCCATTCTAATCTCCTTTCTCTGGAACAAAAAGAAACCACGAATGTCCTTGGCGCGCTTGATTCGTCCTAAATCAGAGGGTGGGGTTAACTTCCCTGATTTTCCAGCCTATCACAGGGCGTTCCAATTGAGACAAGCCTCTTTTTGGCTCCAAGATCCTGACACCCCATGTCCATTATGGGCCAAACTTGAACGCCTTCTTCTATCTCCCTTCTCTTTTTCCGAATACCTCGCCTTCTCTCGCAAACCCGCATCTGTTTCTACTCCGATTCATAAGTTTACCACAAAAATACTCCTCTCTTCCTCTCATTCACCCCCTACCACTATTGCCGATTTCCTATCCTCCCCTATATGGCATAATACTTCCCTACTCATCCGGGACAGACCCTTTTTTTGGAAATCTTGGCATACTCGAGGTCTGCAATGGATCTCCCAACTTTTTTCCAACTCCTCTTTTCTATCTTTTCATGAACTTCGCACCCTTTATGACTTACCCACCTCCTTTGCACGCAAATATCAATCGCTTAAAAATGCAGTTTTATTGAAATACGATCTCCTCACTCAGCCCGACCCTCCTTCTCCCCCATCCACTCTCACTTCCTCACTCCACTCCTTCTTACGCACTACACCAAAAGCTACTGCTATTTATAAATACCTTCACGCTAGTGAAACTCCAAGACCCAAATCCAAAGTCGAGGAGTCTTGGGAGCACGACTTGTCTGTCTCTTGGCCAGTTCCCTTCTGGGACAAAATCTGGACCAAACTCCGCAAATCTTCAAGAGCAGCAACACTCACTCAGACTTTATTTTTTATTTATAATAGACTCCTCTTCACACCCTCTGACCTGCACAAACGCTTCCCTAACACTCCTCACACATGCTGGTCCTGCTCATCTCCACAAGCTGATTTATTCCACATGTTATTTTTATGTACTCATGTTCGTAGTTTTTGGTTACAGGTTTGGGCTCAAGTTAATGTGATTTTCCACACTTCTATCCCTTTCTCCCACACACATATTTTTATGGGCAGCCTTTCCCCCTGCTGAGATGATGTTGACTTGAAACCCCAGATTGTTGACCTTTTACTTGCTGCTGCTTTCCAACAATTAACAGTTAACTGGAAGGATTTCTCCAAAATCTCTTTCAAAGCATGGTGGTTTAATGTCTGCCATAACCATAGGCTCGATACCACTCATGTCTTCCCGGCATGTTTGGCTGTCAAACGCATGGACTTATGGACTCCAGTTACACTTTATTTGGACTCTTGCAGTAAACGTTTATTTCATCCTCTGCCTCCACAACAAGAGGTTCCTAAACCCCCTTAATCGCCCGATACATTCCATTTATCCTTCACTGTATCATTCTCTCAAATTCTCCCAATGTTTTTATGATTTCCATACTTTACGCTCATGTATTTTTCCTATATCTCTTCCTTATTTTTTACTCTGTACCCAGATTTCTTTCTTATTGCAAATGCATTTGTATAATTATATTCTTTTTTTTTCTATTGCTTAAGAGTCTTTAACTTTGTACTCCATTGTATTTTGTTTTGACACCTGATTTTCTCTTCTTATGATTATCAAATAAAATTCTTTTGAACTTAAAAAAGATTGCCTAACCTTGGGTCGGGTCTCACCTTCTCAATTACCCACCATTTACATCTCTCCATCGAGTGTCGAAAATGTATTGAAATGTTCCAGAAGGGGTGCACCTTGTACATTGCAGCTTATTCTGCTGCAAAGCTGCAGTATGCAAGCCTTCCCTTTTTGTATCGTTTGACCGATGTACATGAAATCACACTGGCAAGCTATGGCATAGATTACCCCATGGAATTGAAATTGGTGTGGCCGTGCATAATGTGTCTATGATTGTTATAGGGCACTTTTGGGTCTCCTTGGTCATGAGACATGCTTTACATTGTCTTCATTTCGTAGTGCCCCTTAATGGGCGAAATGTTCCAGAGTCTGTTGGTTGTCCCTGGTTTTGGTAGGTAACAGTGTTTGACCACGTGGTCCCTCACATTCCTACCTTTCTTAAATGTATGCATGGAAAGGTCAGTGATCCCTATCTCGTGTACTACTAGAGGCCAGTGATGGTTAACAATTTTAAAAATGTCATTACTCTTGGTGCAGAATATAGTTGTGCACACAAGGCGTTCCTGTTCTGGAGTTTTCTTGGGTTTGGGTTCAAGGAGAAACTCCCTAAGGCAAAACCATGCCCGTTTATGGGCCTTGTTCGGGAGGCTCCTAGGATACCCTCTCTACATGAGGCGTGTCATGAGGTTAGCTGATTCCTCAAAGAAATCGTCCTACACAGCTTCAGGAATTGACCAAAAGGTCAACTGTCCCTGAGGTTGCATGGATGATGACTTGAATACCGTAGGAGGCTGTTTCACTGTCCTTTCTATATAGGGTGGTGGGTAATTTACCCTCATCCTCCCAGATAGAAATATCCAGAAAATTGATCACTTTGTTGTTGAATTCAAATGAGAATTGGATGTGTTGAGACTGAGCATTGGGCCAGAGATGAAAGTCGTAGAGTTGTTGTTTGTTACCTTTCTATATCATCATGACATCATCTATATAGCGCCTCCACAGTTCAATGCAACTGCTATATGGATTCCAATCGTGGAGGACATTGGTGTCTTCATAGTGGTCCATATACATTTTGGCCAGGTCCTGTGCAAAGCCTGCACCCCTTGCCACACCTTTTGTTTGGACATAGAAATTGCCCTGGAAATAGAAAAAGAAAATGGTCATTGCGATTTCTAGAAGGTTGATCATAAATTCGGTGGGAACCTGGAATGGTCTGGGTCGGTTTTCCAGAACAGTTCTTAAGGTGTCTAATGTCGCCCTCTGTGGGATGTAAGTATATAAGGACGTTATATCCATTGTCACCAAAATGTGATCATCTGAGTTGAAAGAGCGATTGTCCACCAGTTTAATCGTCTGCATAGTGTCCCTCAGATATGTTGTTGTAGCCTCAGCAATGGGTTTGAGGAAGAAATCTATGTATTTACAAAGCGGTTTCAACACAGAACCACAACCATAGATGATTGGTCTCCCTGGTGGAATGGTGAGACGTTTGCGCACTTTAGGGAGGGTATATATAGTAGACATTCTAGGCTGTTTATTATTCAGATATTCATGTTTGGAAAGAAAACCTTCCTCCAGCCCCTTCTCTGTGATGAGTCTAATGTTGTTAGCAATCTATTTGGAGGGGTCAGATCTAAGTTTGGTATAGTTGCCTTCTACCCCAGGTTGTATGAGGATCTCTTTCTTGTAGTCATCCATGCTTTGAATGACAATTACCCCCCCTTATCGGCTGGTTTGATCACTATGTCCAGATTACTCTTGAGTATTTGATGTAGTGCCTGTGCACTAAACTCTTGGTAATATCCATCTTGACCACTTGTTCATAGGCCAAAATTCAGTGTAACATAAGTTGGAATGGTGGCGAGAAAGTGGATGGTGGGCGTAACCCTGTATTTGAAAAAATAGAAGTATGTGGTACCTTGTTAAAATAGTGTTTCAGACGTACCTTCCTAACAAAACTGTTGTAGTTACATTTTAAGGTTGAAGGTATTAGGTAAGGTGGTAGATATGAAGGACAGGCCTTTCTCCAGTATCATTCTCTCCCCTGGCTTAAGTACATAGTCAGATAGATAAATCAAGGAACTGTCAGAGGTGGTAGGTGGGGGGATGTTCAGTGGAGGGTTCACCATCTGTAATGCTGCCGTCTGGTCTGGATTTCTCCATGCGTTTCCTGTGTGAAATGTACCTGTTTCTTTGCTCGGCCCCTGCCTCTGTTCCATGTGGGTTCTCTCAATCCCTTGGGTCTCCCCCAGTGTAGACCCCTCTCCCTGTATTTTGACCATGGTCCTTCTTCTAAAAAAGGTTGGTGTTCCTGGTATGTATGTCCCAAAGTGCTGGTCCCAGGACTTTCATGCTCACTATCTCAACCACTGGCTGCAAAGGAATCTGAGAAGGTAGTGTACCTCCTGTATCATTCTCTAGTAGAAAACCTTCCCTGGGTCTCTTGCTTGTAGTGCCCCTCTAGGAGATACGGATAAGTAGCCTTTTTATCATAGAATTTTAAGTCTTTAGCTAACTTGCCAAGTTTGTTGTTCGGCGTGTATGAGTCAAAATCTCTAATGGTCCTCTCTAGATGCACTAAGGCTTCCTTGGCATTACTCGAAGCCTTGTCGTCAGTAAGTTCCTTTTTGAGATCAGCTATCTCTTTGATTAAGCGCTGTACTTCCTCTACTGCTGTCTCTATCCCCAGCACCATCCAGTGCCGGGAACAATTATTCAAGACAAAAGAGAAGTTCTCCTTAAATTGTGGGTGGTCCACAAAAATAGCTGACTCATTCCTTTCCGGGAGGCCCACAGGTATAATGTTAGCCTGTAGACATTTTGTAAGGATGTCAAGTCAAGTCAAGTCAAAAAAATTTATATAGCACGCTACATACCCAGAGGGTCTCAAGGCGCTTGAAGAAGGGTGGGGAATTACTTGTCGAATATCCAGGTTTTAAGTTGCTTTCTGAATGCTAGGTGGCTCTGAGTGAGGCGAAGGTGAATGGGAAGTGAGTTCCAGGTTTTAGCCGCCAGGTAGGATAAGGATCTTCCTCCCATGGTGGTTTTGTTGATGCGAGGTACAGCGGCAAGGGCTTGGTTGGAAGAGCATAGCTGGCGGGAGGGGGTGTAGAAGGAAAGTCGTGTGCTGAGGCATTCGGGTCCAAGTTCGTAAAGTGCTTTGTGTGCGTGGGTTAGGAGGCAGAATGTTATCCTCTTATTGTGGGGAGACAGTGGAGGTTTTTCAGGTGATCAGAAATGTGATTTTTACGCGGAATGTCTAGTATGAGTCTGGCTGATGCGTTCTGGATGCGTTGGAGTTTTTTCTGAAGTTTTGCGGTGGTACCGGCGTATAGGGTGTTTCCGTAGTCCAGGCAGCTTGTAACCAGTGCGTGGGTGACCATTTTTCTAGTTTCGGTGGGGATCCAGCGAAATGTTTTTTTGAGCATGCAAAGAATGTTGAAGCAAGATGATGAAACGGTGTTGACTTGTCTGGTCATCGAGAGTGAGGAGTCCAGGATGACGCACAGGTTCCGTGCGTGGTCCGTCGGGATGGGTGCTTTTCCCAGGGCCTCTGGCCACCAAAAGTCGTCCCAGGCGGAGGGGGAGGTACCTAAGATAAGGACTTCTGTTTTATCTGAATTCAGTTTCAGACGGCTGTGCTTCATCCACTCGGCCACTTCTTTCATTCCTTCATGTAGGTTGGTTTTGGCGGTGTTGGGGTCTTTGGTGAGTGAGAGGATCAGTTCAGTGTCATCAGCGTAGGAGATGATGTTGAGGTTGTGTTGGCGTGCGATGGCTGCGAGGGGGCTCATGTATACGTTGAAGAGGGTGGGGCTGAGTGAGGATCCTTGTGGCATGCCGCAAATGACTTCAGAGGCCTCTGACTTGAATGGTGGAAGGCGGACTCTCTGAGTTCTTCCGGTAAGGAACGAGGTGATCCATTCCAGTGCTTTTCCTTGGATTCCGATGTTTCTGAGGCGTTGTAACAGGGTGCTATGACAGACCGTGTCGAAGGCTGCGGAGAGGTCAAGGAGGATGAGGGCGACTGTGTCTCCATTGTCCAATAGGGTTCGAATGTCGTCTGTTGCTGCGATGAGGGCCGTCTCGGTGCTGTGTTTGGCTCGGAAGCCGGACTGTGAGGAGTCAAGGGATTTGTTGGTTTCGAGGAAGGCGGCGAGCTGGCTGTTGACGGCTTTCTCGATGACTTTGGCCGGGAATGGAAGGAGCGAGATGAGGCGGTAGTTTTTGAGTTCGTGGGGTCAGCTGTGGGTTTTTTCAGAAGGGCGCTGAGTTGTGGCCATGCAATTTTGTTCTAATTAACTCTTTCTCCAGTCTCTCCAATTTGTTGATTTTTTCATTGAGTGAGAGATCTATGCTAGTAGATGTTAGGCCCAAGAAGCTGCCCCCATCCTGTGCTTGTAGAATTTGATCAATATAGTCCTCATTGTAGGATAATGTCTCATTTTCAGACATGGTACAAAAGGGGGTGGTAATGGACGGAGCATCTGAACCAATCAAACACTCACACCCAGTCAAAAGATCTGGGTTTAATCCATCACCGTTCTTTAGCCCACTCTGCCACCCCAGTTCAGACATGGCTATATGCAAATCAGTCTGACCCTGTGCCTCATGGGAACAGTCCAGCCCGAACTGCCAAGCCATGCCTTCCCTGGACCGGAAACAAGCTTCCGAGGACCGGTTTCTGTCATTCCAGCCGTCTTCAGCCCGGCTTGCTTGAATCCAGTGGCAAAGTGAGCAAGGGACTCACGTCTGAACATACCCTGCCACACTTATGGCGGCCAAAAGTGGTACAAAAGGGGGTGGTAATGGACGGAGCATCTGAACCAATCAAACACTCACACCCAGTCAAAAGATATGGGTTTAATTCATCACCGTTCTTTAGCCCTCTCTGCCACCCCAGTTCAGACATGGCTATATGCAAATCAGTCTGACCCTGTGCCTCATGGGAACAGTCCAGCCCGAACTGCCAAGCCATGCCTTCCCTGGACCGGAAACAAGCTTCCGAGGACCGGTTTCTGGCATTCCAGCCGTCTTCAGCCCGGCTTGCTTGAATCCAGTGGCAAAGTGAGCAAGGGACTCACGTCTGAGCATACCCTGCCACACTTATGGGGGGCAAAAGCGGTACAAAAGGGGGTGGTAATGGACGGAGCATCTGAACCAATCAAACACTCACACCCAGTCAAAAGATCTGGGTTTAATCCATCACCGTTCTTTAGCCCACTCTGCCACCCCAGTTCAGACATGGCTATATGCAAATCAGTCTGACCCTGTGCCTCATGGGAACAGTCCAGCCCAAACTGCCAAGCCATGCCTTCCCTGGACCGGAAACAAGCTTCCGAGGACCGATTTCTGGCATTCCAGCCTTCTTCAGCCCGGCTTGCTTGAATCAAGTGGCAAAGTGAGCAAGGGACTCACGTCTGAGCATACCCTGCCACACTTATGGCGGCCAAAATAGGTACAAAAGGGGGTGGTAATAGATGGAGCATCTGAACCAATCAAACTCTCACACCCAGTCAAAAGATCTGGGTTTAATCCATCACCGTTCTTTAGCCCACTCTGCCACCCCAGTTCAGACATGGCTATATGCAAATCAGTCTGACCCTCTGCCTCATGGGAACAGTCCAGCCCGAACTGCCAAGCCATGCCTTCCCTGGACCGGAAACAAGCTTCCGAGGACCGGTTTCTGGCATTCCAGCCTTCTTCAGCCCGGCTTGCTTGAATCCAGTGGCAAAGTATGCAAGGGACACACGTCTGAGCATACCCTGCCACACTTATGGCGGCCAAAAGCGGTACAAAAGGGGGTGGTAATGGACAGAGCATCTGAACCAATCAAACACTCACACCCAGTCAAAATATCTGGGTTTAATCCATCACCGTTCTTTAGCCCACTCTGCCACCCGAGTTCAGACATGGCTATATGCAAATCAGTCTGACCCTGTGCCTCATGGGAACAGTCCAGCCCGAACAGCCAAGCCATGCCTTCCCTGGACCGGAAACAAGCTTCCGAGGACCGGTTTCTGGCATTCCAGCCGTCTTCAGCCCAGCTTGCTTGAATCCAGTGGCAAAGTGAGCAAGGGACTCACGTCTGAGCATACCCTGCCAAACTTATGGCGACCAAAAGTGGTACAAAAGGGGGTGGTAATGGACGGAGCATCTGAACCAATCAAAAACTCACACCCAGTCAAAAGATCTGGGTTTAATCCATCACCGTTCTTTAACCCACTCTGCCACCCCAGTTCCGACATGGCTATATGCAAATCAGTCTGACCCTGTGCCTCATGGGAACAGTCTAGCCCGAACTACCAAGCCATGCCTTCCCTGGACCAGAAACAAGCTTCCGAGGACCGGTTTCTGGCATTCCAGCCGTCTTCAGCCCGGCTTGCTTGAATCCAGTGGCAAAGTGAGCAAGGGACTCACGTCTGAGCTTACCCTGCCACACTTGATTGATTCAGATGCTCCGTCCATCACCACCCCCTTTTGTACTCCTTTTCAGACAAAGCATAAACCTCGCTATGTGTGAATGTGATGTCTTAAGTCAAAGAAAACTGTGTATTTAATCAAAATAGACAAACAAACTGAAAAAACATATAACTGACACTAGTATACAATACATACACACCCTCGCAGGAATCTCCTGCTCATGAAAACCATTATATTATAATGGAGTAACCCAAAAACATGCACGGCCATGGGCAACAATTGATATAGAAAACAATAGGTCCTAGACTCATTTAGGTCACAGTTTACTTACAAAAGCATTCATTAGTCAAAGAACACATCAGATATGCATTATGATTAGCATATGGTCATAAATGTACATCAAGTTCTCCAACACATACGTATGTACATCCTCAAAGAACGGCACTCAAATGTTATTCAAATAGTGACTGTTTTAATTCTCAAATCTTTTTAAAAGATTACCATATTCAAGTTAGAACGAAAAAAGTTTCTCCAAAGGGAGTGTGAAAAAGAAAACGTGCTTATGTTTAAGACAGATAAGAGAAAGGGGAATCAAGATATATTCAACAAACAGTTGAATACAATTTTACATGTTCGCAAACTGGCTATATATTTTCAACTAGCTTACCCGTCGCGCGTTGCTGCGATCTCAGAAGAAAGGAAATTTAAGGAAACTTATTATGACAACATTCAATTTACATTGTGTCATTTTTATTGAAACGTATTCATTTTAATATGGAAAACATTTTAAAGTGTTGTTTTAATTCTGTTTATTTGTTCGAGTGCTTGTGGATACACAGTATTTTTTGTTTTTCCGTCTGGTGCGTGCACAAATAAATCAGAAGGTTTTCCGACGCGTGAGCTGGCCACATACAGTTGTCCATGTGAGAAGCACGGAGTCTCCAAATCTAGTCCACACACTTGCAGCGATTGTCCTTGTGCTTTGTTGATGGTCATTGCAAAAGCGAGTCGCACCGTAAACTGTAAACGTTCAGTATTGGAAAGATTATGAGGGAGCTGGGAGTCCGGGGGGCCGATATTAATTTTTTTTTTTGCCAGAAACCTTTGCTGGAGTGTACTCAGCAACCTTTAACAAATGTATTTATTTATTTATTTACTTATTTTATTTTGCCAGAAACCTTCGTGGGAGTGTACTCAACAACTTCCTAAAGTTTCATGGCGATCGGAGGAATGGTGTAGTAATGCAGACAGGACAAACAGACATACTTTTGTTTTTATATAGATGACAGCAGTTCACATTTTGGCCTGTCCCTCATAGATTGTTACAAATCTAATGTTTTTGTATGCGCACGTCTGAGGCAGAATGTGAGTACATAGTGGGTCTTGTACTAGACAACGGACACAGTCATAGGCTAACTTGTGTGAAAGTAACGTACCTAAACACAGCAATTTGGAAAAAAATCACTTTCCCCATCGTACTGCAGTCATCAAGACCTCCTCTACTTTTGATGCTGTTTCTGACCTCTGGAATGGCCAAGGGTCTGGGGATAAGGCTTCTGCATTCATGCCTGAGTAGTTCGTGAAGCTGGCAGGGGAGGTCCTTTGCCTGAATGGCCAACTCTATGGCTGACAAAAGAACAGGTACACGTTGGAAATATGTATGTGAATCTGTCTAAATGTACATTTCTTTCCTGAAACATAGGCTATATTGTCCCTTTGAGTACCTGACTGAAGTGTACTCAAAGATGTGAACTGTCATATATTTAGTTCCTTACATAGGATAATGACCTTGGGGATTTGTGAGTACTTTCCCATAAAAATCAAAAGGCCCCATTAATTAGTATGTGTTGTGTATTCAAAGCCCAAGATAGTTTTCACGTATATGTAGAGATATGTTCATGCATAGTTTTTAAATACATAGGAAATCCATTAATGTCTTATCATGTACATTTGAAAATATATTCTAGTGTATTTCTAACAGTATATATTTTATGTAACTACCAAATGAAATTGATGCATGCTCTGCGTATAGCGCCCCAAGTCCCACAGTCTCAAAACAGTAGTTTGGGAGCTCCCAGTAGCTCCCAGACCCCTCTAAAGTGACGCACAGCCTTGATGTAAGTCATTGAATGGGCATAAGGGCAGATTTCCATATGAAATTTAAGGTAAGGCTGTGATCACCAAGCTGCAGAAATCAGGGCTTGACAATGAGCAGTACTCAGTCAGAATCGTGAACCTGGCTGGGGTGGAGTCAGAAACGAAAAGAACATAAAGCACTGAGGCATTGGTGTCATTAAAATTAATTCCTTGACGACAGAAGTTCGGAGTTGAGTGCAAAAATATGCCCCTGTATGCTATGAAATCGATGACATTTGAAAGGGTGAGTTACCTCACTTCTTGAGGAAACACTTCTTTTCTGTTTGTCCTCCATTCAGAAGTGCTTCCTTTCTAAATTGCAGACCCTTACTCCAAGTGGCTAGCATTCATACGAACTAATGCAAGACACAGCAGTTTGTTAGATGTGATACTTGTGAAGGTCGGAGAAATGATCAGCCAAACACTTCTAATCATTGAACATTTCTCTGCACTTTCAAACATGTCAACATTAGTACTGATGGCGCAGAGAATAATGGCCACTGGGAGGAAGTGTAGACAGTGAATCTGTGTGGTAACATTTTGTGGCACAGGACACACTTTTCCCCATATGTGGTATTGTTATGTGATTTATATAAACAAACAATTGTATGTCCTTTTGAATTGGGGACATTTTATGGTGCAGAGAAAAATTCTATCAAACACATTTTTATCATGGACCCCCCCCCAAAAAACAAATAGACATACATTTATATGTTTGTGTCATCCATGTAACAGTACCACATGTGTTAAAAAAGTGTGTCCTGTGCCACAACATTTTACCAAACAGACGGTGTCACCCATACAATGCTAGCCCATCCAAAGGTACACATGTTCATACATCACCTAAGAGCACAATCTCACTAACACTCATGGCAGACCTTTCCTAGTGCCTGCAGACATAGTATGTACTTCCAACCAGAGTATCTGGCTCCATGGACTTCAGGCATCAAGTTAATGAACCTGGCCATGAGGGGGTCAGCTAACAATGCTCAAGTTGCTTGCCTATGAATAGCTCAGAATGTTTTGCTGTGATCTGAAGTAGCTCACATCACTGAAAATGTAGCTGACTGTTGATTTATAGGTTTTTGTAGATCTGGAGCGGTGCAATTCCAAACATGTCTTTATTCAATGAACAAGACTGTACAGTTTCTTTCTGTAAAGCAATTCCTAATTTTTAATTCCATTAAAAACACACGAACTACAGCCAACGAGTTTCTTTCAAATGGTTGAACTTCGTCAGGGCGCAATGTAATGGGAACTATCAGAATTCCAACATCAAAGGTCCCCCAACTGTTAAGTTGACAGTGATTTATATGGGGCTACCAGATTTGTAAAGGCAGGGGAACTATAATCAGCAGCACACATTTGGTCAGATATGGAACATGAGCTGGGTTATGCCTATCAGTTAGAGCTGATGCAGGCATTCATGATCCTGTGGTGGTGCTGGAGGTTCGTTGTTGCAGAGTGTAGTTGAAAATGGATCGGATTACATCAGGGACAGTCACAGGAATGCAGGTGATATTGTGCTTTCTATGTAGCCTTCGGTCATAGTGTCTGGAATGCTGAATCTCAGAAACAGCTTCAGTCGAAGTTGCAGGGTGTTGACCAAGATACAAGCCCTTGTCTGTGGCATTCAAAGTCTCACAACAGTAATGGGTCATCACATAAAGTACTTCTCATAGTGTTGAACACCAGTTCCATGTGATCTCTCAGGCTCAAAACAGTGATGGGCTACCTCTTAAAAATTCACAGTTAACTCTCATTATGCAATGTGCAGAAGCTCACAGCAGTGCCGGTCCATCTCAAAATGTGCTTTTTGCAGGTCACATATTGACCTCACACCTGCAATGCTTATGTAATTTAGTGCATTCCTCCTTTCTGGTAGCAAACTCACAATGATAGCCACTTGGGTTTAAAGAGTCACTGCATTGACCCAATGGTCTCTGTTGTATATTTATCTTTCTTCTATTTCCATGCTCTACTATAGTTCTTACCTGTGTCACTCATTCCAGAATGTACATGGCTCTGTCTCCTTCTAGTGTTCTAGCTGGTGACAGTTTGTGCCTGGCCAGCTTGTGTTGAGGTTGCTTTACTCTGTTTTCCTGCAATAAACCTCTATTGCTACACCTGTGGTCTCCAGCTATTTACTACAATTTTGGCGACGTTACCTGCTGGCCAGTATCATTGAAGACCTCATCTTGATGCCTGGTTTCAAGATTGGTAGCGGAAAGCAGATTTCAGCGGAGCTTCCTCAACAAGAAACGAATCTACGGCGTGTTGGCCTCGTCAATGTCCTTTTGGTCCGCTTCGGTTCCCAGAGAAGACGCCCGTCTGGGGTAATTGTATAATTTGGGACTGGATTGAAGAGTGCAGCTCGAGCACAACCAGCGCTGACGTCATCTAAACTCAGCGGAGCGAGCGCAGCGAGCGCAGCGCGTGACTGACCGGTGAGTGAGCCACCAGACGCTGTTGTTTGTTGTCACCTGGAGACGCACCAGCGCTGACGTCAGCGGAGTCAGCGCGTGAGTCAGCGGAGCCGAGCGCAGCGCTGTTGTCCGGCGTTACCAGGGAGACGCTCCTTGTGCATTCCAAGCCTCGTTTGAGAGCATTTTCAGCCTCGTTTTCAGCGGCGGCCATCTTATCTTCAAGTGTTTGCCTTCCAAGCCTCATTTTGACTGTAATCCTAGCCTCGTTTCCAGCGGCGGCCATCTTTCCCTTCAAGTGTTTATCTCCCAAGTCTCGACTTCGACTGGCAGCCGTTTTTAGTTGTTTTAAAGCGGAATTTTGTCGTTTCAAGTTTAAACTCCTGCTTTGTCCTGTCGCAGATCTCTGGTATCGTTTTGGACACTTTTTGAATGGGAAGAGGTATGTTACTATAATTCCAAACTTTGTCCTGTTGTGCAAAACCTGTGTTTTTTATTTTTCACTCTGCATAATTAGTGAACATGGCACAACATTTTGTAGTAACTTTGCCTCCTCAGTTCTTACCTGAACCTGGTGTCCCTGAGATACCTTGGGAGGACTGGTACATTATGTTTGACAATTACCTGGAAGCGCTTGATGGACAGGAATTTTCACCTAAAAGGAAAAAGGCTATCCTTTTGAGCACTCTGGGCAAGGAAGGGCAGAGGGTTTTTAGATTCCTACCTATCACACTTGGAGCTAGTGGACATGATATTGATGAGTTTAAGGAGGCGGTTGATTGTTTGGAGATCAGATTTGCAAAGGAGGAGAATCTGATTATGAACCGCTATAAATTCTATACACAACGCCAAAAAGAGTCAGAAACGATAGATGATTTCGTGGCCAGACTTAGAGAGCTTTCTATAAAGTGTAAGTTCGGTTCTATGAACGACGAGCTCATAAGAGATCAATTAGTCGTCCAGTGCTCAAGTAAGAAAATCCAAGAGAGGCTATGGGCAGCTAAGAACCCGACCTTGAAAGATGCAATTGATCTGGCCAAAATAATTGAGGAGTCTAGTAAGTGCATGAAGGCTCTAGATTCACACAAATCTACTCCACATCAAGAAGTCTCTGTGGTTACTGACAAAGGTGGTGTTGCGGAGTGTGAACACTGCTCTGGAGACAACGTTGCTGTGGTGAAAAACAGACCCAGAGCCTTTGCCAAGAAAACTTCAGTAAGCAAAGTCTGCAACAGGTGTGGCAGTAGCAGTCACTCTTCCGACGCGAGGTTTTGCTTTGCCTCAAACAAAGAGTGTTTGAAGTGTGGGAAAGTTGGACATTTCTCCAAGATGTACAAGGCCAAAGCCAGACAGAGAGTGAATATTGCTGATGACTACATTGATGACTCTGGAGTTGAACCCGATAGACTTCTGGTCATTGACGATGTTGATGTCATCTGTGATGATCCAAGACAAACCAGACCCAAAGCCATATTCAAGATTGACTCCCACGAGGTGTTGTTGATGGTTGACACCGGTTCTCGCCATACCATTATACCCAAGTCTACTTTCGATGCCTTTTGGGAGGGGGTGAATTTACACCGCAGTGATATTTCCCCTAAGGGTTTCAATGGCCAGAAAATTGAAATCCTTGGTTTCTTTGAATCTGAGATTACATTTGAGAAGAGGTCTATTTTTGGGAAAGTTTATGTTTCCATTGATGGTCCGCCCATTCTAGGGTGGGTACATCAATATGACCTCTACATCGTCATCAATCCTAGGGCAAAGAACCAAATAATGGTGGTTGATGATGACTCCATTGAGTTTATTCTGTCTGAATTTGGGTCTGTGTTCAGGGAGGAGTTGGGTGAGCTTCGGGGGTATGCCCACCTTATAAAGTTGAAGAAGGGAAGTTTGCCTGTGCAACATTGTGTAAGGAGGATTCCCATCTCCATCCGCAGTGAGGTAAAACTCTTAATTGAAGAGATGCTCCAGTCTGGTGTAATTGAGCACACAGAAGCATCGGCATGGGTTTCGCCCGTCGTGATTTCTAAGAAATCAGACGGAAAATTGAGATTCTGTGTGGACCTCAGGTCCCTAAACAAGTGTGTCGTTGCGGACACCTTTCCTTTACCCAACATTACGGAGATGGTTTCCACTCTTCAGGGGGCGAGATATTTCTCCAAACTCGATCTGAAGAGTGCCTACCATCAGGTTAAGCTCCATGAGTCCTCGAAGCATCTTACCGCCTTCATCACTCCAGAGGGGATCTTTCAATTTACTCGTCTCCCCTTTGGGTTGATTTCGGCGGCGAGTGTCTTCCAAAGGTTGGTCAGCGAAATCTTTAAGGGGCTCAAAAATGTGGTATTCTTTCAAGATGACATCTTGGTCTTTGGAGAGTCTGTGGCTGATCACAACCTTGTTCTCAGGAATGTTCTACACAGGATCTGGGACACTGGCCTTACATTACGTAGGGAGAAGTGTTCTTTTCTTGTGGAGAACATTGAGTACTTGGGACATGAAATTTCAGTCAATGGAGTCAGACCCAAGAGGAATCTTCTTGATGCAATACGCTTAGCCCCTTGCCCGTCTGACAAGGACCAGTTGTGGTCATTCATGGGCTTGATCGAATACTACTCCAAGTTTGTGGAGAAATTCTCAGAGAAGACCTTGCCTCTGAGGACCTTGCTGAAGAAGGGTTGCAAGTTCTCATGGGGTCCTGAAATGGAAGCTTGCTTCAATGAGATTAAGGAGGCTATCTGCAATGCTAAGGTTTTGGCACCCTTTGATACTGCCAAGTCCTCCACTTTGTTGGTAGATGCCAGTGCCTGTGGTCTTGGTGCGGTCTTGCTTCAGTCTCACAAGGACGGCGACAGGCCGGTTGCCTTTGCCTCACGCACTCTTTCAAAATGCGAACAGAACTATTCTGTTATCGAGAAAGAGGCTTTGGCTGCTGCGTGGGGTGCTCACCATTTTCGACCCTACCTATGGGGCACCCGTTTCAACCTTAAGACTGACCATAAACCCCTCATCCGCATCCTTTCTCCTGGGGGAGGGGCATTTGGTTCTCCAAGGTTGGCAAGGTTGGCCTTTAAACTCCAGGAATACCATTTTGACATTTCTCACATCTCTGGGTGGAGGAACTTCCAGGCCGACTGTCTGTCTAGGTTGGCTGTTCCTTCTGGCGCTGATGTTGGTTTCAGTCTGGAGGGTTATGACGAGAATGTTGCCTGGATCGATGATGTTCTTCTACTATCTGAGAGCTCCTTTTCTCGTTCTGAGTGGGTGGATGCCATGTCCAGGGATAGTGTGTTACAGGAAGTCATCCAGCTCATCAAGTTGGGTTCCCGCAGGGAGAGCTGTCTCCATGTCTCTGTCCGTCCTTTTCTTAAAGTCATTGATGATTTGTCTGTTTGCAGTGACAACGTCATAATGCGTGGTGACAAATTTGTGCCTCCCGCTGACTTGAGACCAAAGCTCATTTCTTTAGCACATGAGGGTCACCTTGGCCAAACCCTGACGCAACAGCGTCTCAAGTTGAACTTCTGCTGGCCTGGTATGGACTCCATGGTTTCCTCATGGGTTGAGGACTGTTATACCTGCAAGGTGGGTGAGAAGAGACTTAAGGTTTCTGTGGGGTCTGAGATGGGTGCGCTGCAGTTCCCCGAAATTCCGTGGCACACCATCTGCTTAGATTTCATAGGTCCCATGGCCGAACTGCCTCTTTCTCAGAGATTTGCTGTCGTCATTGTCGACTGCCATTCCAGGTGGTTGTCTGTGGAGTTTCTTAAGGATATTACTACGGCTACTACCATTAAACATCTTAAGTCTGTGTTTTTTAGAGAAGGTTTCCCTAGTGTTCTTATAACTGACAATGGCACACAGTTGGTTTCGCATGACATGCAAGCCTTTTTGTCTGATTGTGGTATTTCCCACCACAGGACCTCCCTCTACAACCCCCAGGGGAATGGTCTTTGTGAACGCCTTAATAGATTGGTGAAAGGTACTGTTCAAATGGCTCTCTCCAGTGGTTCTTCTGTCTCTTCCCTTGTTAGTGAAATGGTATATGCGTACTGCACCACCCTTCATGGTTCCCACACCAGATCCCCTTTTGAGATGATGAGGGGTAGGGTTCCCAGCACCAAACTCATTCCCTCTTGGCTCAAGGACTTGGTCTGTCAGTCCCTTTTGGGTGATGTCTCCAGAGTGGCCCCCAAGCCTTCTTGTAAGGGCCCTGTGGGTTTGCCTGGTAAGTGTGCTTCAAGTAGGAGTTCTGTTGGTCTGTCTTCTAAGGTTCCTTCTCGCAAACCTCTTGTAGGCGATAAGTCCTCTGTTAAAGTTGTTGCTGGTAAACTTGCGAAAGTTGACCTTGTCAAGGTAAAGTCTGGTCGTGTTTCAGGTGGTTTGTCCAAGTTCCGTGGTCCATTCCTTGTTAAGATGGTCTATCCTCACTATGTTGTCCTCTCTAATGGGGAAAAATGGAATTTAAGGAGGATTGCCCTCTATCAGAAAGCTGGTGTTGGTCCCGTTGTTGGTCCTGGTCCTGCTCTCTCTCCTGCTCCTGTCCAAGATCTTCCCTCTTCAGGGTTCATGTTTGTTCCTTCTCAGGATCCGGCTCATGTGGTCCCTGCTCCTGTGAATGTCTTGACTAGGGGCGATGGTGGGGGGGATGCTCCTGATCCCGTTGTGTCCGTTCCCAATTCCATTGCTGATCCTGATCCCAATCCCATTGCTATTTCAAGTTCCTCTTTGCCTGCCACCAGACCTCAAAGGTTCCACAGACCCCCTGCTTATTTGAATGATTTCTGTTGCGATTAGGCCTTTTAGAGGGGTGACGTGTGTCCCTTTCAATGCTTATTAATTCCATGATGTTTTCAACTTTTATCTCTACTTCAGAAATTCTTATTTAGTCTTGTGTTAAGTTTCCTTTCCATGACATGCTTACCTTTTTGCGTTAAGTTTTCTTTCACCTCTTTGGTTTTTTTATTCTACGAGAGGAGATGTGTTGTATATTTATCTTTCTTCTATTTCCATGCTCTACTATAGTTCTTACCTGTGTCACTCATTCCAGAATGTACATGGCTCTGTCTCCTTCTAGTGTTCTAGCTGGTGACAGTTTGTGCCTGGCCAGCTTGTGTTGAGGTTGCTTTACTCTGTTTTCCTGCAATAAACCTCTATTGCTACACCTGTGGTCTCCAGCTATTTACTACAGTTTCTACATGGTGTGTGTCATTTGGCCAAGCCACAAGCCAAAGTCTTTGTCCAGTTTTTACTCTGTCTAAGGCCACACTTTGACCTACTGGAACTTCTTAGTAGTTATAGCCAGAGCACAAAACATTTTTCCTGGGAATGTGTATTGAAATTAGTTAGTCTACTTGGTTTCACAATGAATTTCAGAAGTGTGATCTAAAAGAGCATTACATGCAGAAATGCGTGAAAGTTGAGATAACCTATCTCAGACTACAACTAACATTATGAAGCATTACAATGTAATTCCTTAATAAATGCAACAAGTACACAAGCCTGGGTATCTCACCTCAAATGTATTCCAACACTCACATGTGCTTGCAGCATACACTAAAGTGAAACAAAGGGATTTGTTTGTTGCACAGGAGAACCAGCACTAATTCTGGTAAAGGGACCTGTTCCCCACTACTAGAATGAACTGGCACAAACCTTCAGTATAGTCAAAACCTGAGCAGAGGGACATTAGAGTCCCACCCTAAAAGGGTTCCACTTTGGGTGCACCCCCTAATCCAAGCACATTCTAGCAGTCTAGGCATACCATAATCAAGCTGAGCAAGTCGATCAAACAGGTCTTGAGCACTAGAAGAAACAACTGCATATATCATATCGGTTCAAATGTGTAGCAGGTTGACAACTGAAATCTGAACCACAGATTTTGACCCTACAGCTGGAAATTCAAGTACAAATGTATTATCACAGCAAACTCAATAGGAAAAAAGCAAACAGGAATTTATGCTCAGTTGCGGATAGGTCAAAGCCCAGTTAATTGTCCTAGTCTTAGGGCCTGATCTAATTCTTGAGGGAAGGGTTACTTTGTCACAACAGTGAAAGATATTCCGTCCACTGAAATATAAAGTATATAATGGGTTTATATTTTGGCCGGCAGGATATCCTTCACCGTTGTGACGGAGTAACCCATCCACCAAGAACTAAATAAGGCTCTTAATTGCAACATGTACTTTTTACTGAAGTGTAATTCTTTTTTGCTATTTCACTCTGAGCAGATAAAACAGAAAGAGATTATAGCCTCTCCTTTGCCATGGTGGTGCATGTAATGTCTTACTATCTAAAGGAGGAGCCATATTTTCATGCTACAACCCTCCAAGTTACTGCTGTGATTCAAAGCCTATCCAAAGCTGTAAAATGGTCCTGGCACTTTCAAGTGAGGGTCACATAAAAAATTTGTGTTAACTCCTACGTAGACCCCCAAAGATGTCCTGGCCATCGTTTAAATATATTTCAACAAATGTTACATCTGTGCAGACTGCAAATTTAAAATCCCACCTGCTAGAAATTGGGTCTCTAATCGGTAGAGGTAGGCACCTTGTCCAAGTAGAGGCCGCAACAGTTGTCACAATAAGTCAGTTACACACCATAAATTAACCTGTCCTCAACCTCTGGTAGGTTGGCACAGAACAGGCAAGCTTAACTTAAAATTAAATATGTAAAGTAATTGTGCAACACTTAAAATAGTAAAACAGTGAAAAGACCACGCAAATAAAATCCACTCCAGGTTAGAAAAAAAGAGCTTAATTCAAGGAACCAAATGACGAAAACGACAACAATCCAATAAGTAGCACCCAAGTTATGAATTTTTCAAGAATATCTTGAAATACATTGCTTAAAAAAAATAAAGCTCCAACCGGGGCTAGTTGTTCGCGCTAGACCAGGTCAAATCTGAAAAGTCAGGCCAGCTGCAATGGATATAGAAGCTATGCAGGGCCTGCTGCAAAATTGAGGAAATGCAGATGGATAAATAGATGGAGGATATACAGCAACATCAAAGATGCGATGCAAGGAGCAAAGGAGACGATGCATCGTCATTGATCCCTTCATATGCAGGCAATGTGTCAGTTCCTATCTGCGCAGTCTGGGGTGCGTCTTTCTCGAACCCCTCATGGTGAAGGCTATGTGTTGTCGCCAAGCCGCATAGCTGGCAATGCGATGACCTTGTCCTCAGAAGCAGCAGTGATGCATCAACTTCTATCTAAGATGCATAGGTTCGGACCAGCACAACAATTGCAATGAATTGATTTCAACAAAGGACAGCCAGAAAATCCATTTCCAAGTGCCCAGGACTACATTGGCACCACTTGCAAGGCAGGACTCAAAGTTGGCAGAGTTTCAGAGGCTGTAGCAAGATTGCTGAAAGTCTTTGATGTCCCTGAGACTTCAGAACAGGAGGCAAGCCAGCAAGCCCTCAGAGTCAGTTCGTTTCAGGGGATGTAGAGATGCAGGTCCAGTCTTTCTCACTCTCAGGCAAGAAGGGGCCCTAGTCCAAATCCTCCTCCTCATCCGCTTTCTCTTCCAGCTCATCCTCCAGCTCCTCATCCTCCTCTGGAGTCACATTCAATGCAGCATGGGCCACTGAACAGGCTCACGGTGCCTTTTGCAGCTCCACCCTCCTGAGGATGCTCTTCACAGGAAGCCCAAAGTTCTTGCATAAATCCTTGAACTGGGCCACAGTGTAATCACCAAGTTTGGCCGGCTCAAAATCCGTTTTTGAAGGTGCAGATATAGAAATTCCAAAAAGCAGAAATGACAATCAGGGAGCAAATAAAAAACAAAAATGCCAATCAGAGAGGGCACAAACAAAAAATGCTAATTAGGAGGAATTAACTTGAATTGGTCCTAGATGTGGATGGTAGTGTACACCAAATTACTGTAGGACATTGCAAAAACACAAGTCAAGTTCTATCCTCACTGGTGAACAACCAATGTTAGAAATTGGATTTCTAGTTGACAGAGGTGTATGCACCCTGTATAAGAAGGGACCATAATCCTAATTGGGGTAAATCTGTTACACACCATAATTTAACCTCTGCTCTCTCTCTGGTAGTTTGCCATCGAACAGGCAGGCTTAACTTAAGAGGTAATGTGTAAAGTATTTGTGCAACACTTAAAATGGTAAAACAGTGAAAACACCACACTAAAATAATCCATACCAGGTTAGGAAGCAGAGCTTAATTTAATGAACAAAACAAGAGCAAAACAACAGAAATCCAATACATAGAACCGGAATTATCAACTTTGAAAGAATATCCTGACAATAGGGCCCATATATATGACATTCCAAAATTACGATTCCCAAATAGAGATTCTGTAGAAATCGCTATTGGGGAATCGCAAATTAGAATTTATGTAACCTGAGATTTCCTAATTGCGATTCCCAAATTCGCTATTAGGAAATCGCCAAATAGGAAATCGCAAAATTGCGAGTTATGTTTTGGAAATTGCAATTTAGCAGATTTCTGGTGCACAATGATGATGTCACATCCAGGAAGTCTATATATATATCTATATATATATATATATATATATATATATATATATATATATATATATATATATATATATATATATATATATATATATATATATATATATATATATATATATATATATATATATATATTACCTACTGGCAGTCGCCAGTAGGTATATAGAGTTAGGACCTAGTTACCATAGGAAATCCCCAGCATTCTATTGGGAATAACTTTGGCGCCGATTGAGAAATCTGCGTGTAATTTTCCTTAAAATGCTCCGCTACGCTCAGCTCCTTCCCTGAAAGTTTCGGGGGGATTCATCCGGTGAGGGCCGAGAAAAAAGGGGGGTCCCAAAACGTGTTTTCCCCATGTTAATTTCCACAGGGACCTTTAGACACGGCTACAGCCCGAACGGCTGAACGGAATTACACCAAATTTGGCAAAATGGTAGAGCCTAGTATACAGATGTGCCTTTGCTATGTTTGGTGTAAATCCCTCCAGTAGTTTTTGAGAAAATTGAATGTGAAATTGAGTCCAATGCAATTTCCCATAGGACATTTAGACACGGCTATAGCCCGAACAGCTGAATGGAATTATACCAAACTTGGCAAAATGGTAGAGCCTGGTATGCAGAAGTGCCTTTTGATATTTGGTGAAAATCCCTCCAGTAGTTGTTGAGAAAATTTAATTTTCCCAAATTATATATCTATGGGCGGGACACTGTGAGTGCACTGTACTTTCCCGAGTACAAGCTGCATGCTGATTGGCTGCTACTGTCTGTGAACATTCCAAAACAGAAATTGTTGGCAGCCATATTGTGCCTCGGTAGACTGAGGCACAGGAAAGCAGAAAAACAAACGTGTAGAACTCAAAAAGGTGGCAGGGTAGAATCACCCTGACCCCCTAGGCCTGCTCAGGGTGTCCCACAAGGCCAACCCTGGTGGCAGCCAATCAGCATGCCTTTCACAGGAAAGCAGCATGCTCATTGGCTGTCAACACTTCTAACCAGGAAGTGTTGGCATTCATCTTGTGCTAGGTAGACCGAGACACAAAAGAAGCAGAGCTCACAGCCCACACAGCTCTCACAGCCCACACATCTCTCACAGCCCACACAGCTCCCACAGCCCACACAGCTTTCACAACCCTCACAGCCCTCACAGCCCACACAGCCCTCACAGCCCTCACAGCCCACGCAACTCTCACAGCCCAAACAGCTCTCACAGCCCGCACAGCCCTCACAGCCCACACAGCTCTCACAGCTCACACAGCTCTCACAGCCCACACAGCCCTCACAGCTCACACAGCCCTCACAGCCCACACAGATCACATCCCACACAGCTCTCACAGCTCTCACAGCTCTCACAGCCCATACAGCTCTCACAGCCCACACAGCTCACACAGCCCACAAAGCTCACACAGCCCACACAGCTTTCACAGGCCTCACAGCCCTCACAGCCCAAACAGCCCTCACAGCCCTCACAGCCCACACAGCTCTCACAGCCCACACAGATCTCACAGCCCACACAGCTCTCACAGTCCACACAGCTCTCACAGCCCACACAGCTTTCACAGCTCGCACAGCCCACACAGCCCACACTATCACAGCCCACACAGTTCTCACAGCCCACACAGCTCTCACAGCCCACACAGCCCACACAGCTCTGGCAAAGATAATACCAGCAGCAAACAAACACTGGCAAAAACAATAATGGCAGCAAACAAACACTGGCAAAGACAATAACAGCAGCAAAGAAACACTGGCAAAGACAATAACGGCAGCAAAGAAACACAGGCAAAGGCAATACCAGCAGTGAACAAATACTGGCAAAGATAATACAATCAGGGGGGCATTGGCCCGAAAAATGGCACAATCAGGGGACAGAAGGCCCGACAAACGGCACAATCGGGGGGCAGAAGGCAAGAAAAAACAGCACAATTAGTGGGCAGAAGGCAACAAATACGGCACAATCAGGGAGCAGAAGGCAAGAAATTCGGCACAATCAGATTGCAGAAGGCAAGAAATTTGGCACAATCAGGGTGCAGAAGGCAAGAATTACGGCACGATCAGGGGGGCAGAAGCCAAGAAATATGACACAATCAGGGGGGCAGAAGCAAGAAATACGGCACAATGAGGGGGGCAGAAGGCAAGAAATATGGCACAATCAGAGAGCATCTTGCTCCGGTCCAAAAATCGGATCCCTAGGGCTGCTCAGGTGGTCCCACAAGGATATTAACATATTTAAACATTATCCGTTAATAGAATTAGCATTTAAAAAACCTTTGAAATTCACTGAAAAAACCATAGGTTTCGGGCCTTATATAGTTAGGTATTAGCATTTAAAAAACCTTGCAAATTCACTGAAAAAAACATAGGTTTCAGGCCTTATATAGTTAGGAATTACCATTTAGAAAACCTTTGAAATTCAGTCCTTATATAGTTATATATATATATATTCACTGAAAAAACCATAGGTTATACACCATATATAGTTAGGAATTAGCATTTACAAAACCTTGAAAATTCACTGAAAAAACCATAGGTTATAGACCATATATAGTTAGGGATTAGCATTTACAAAACCTTATTTTACTCGCACAAAACCATTGAAATTCGCATATATAGTTAGTTGCACATATATCGCGCACCCGCAATCCACTGCTGATGATGTCACATATTACATCATTCATGACATGGTCAGTGACATCACTGATGACATCTCAAATGACATCACTGATGACATCACTGATGACATCATCCAGTGACTGTGTGTTTCTGTAAAGTTTAAATATGTTTTACATATTGAAGAAAGAGTAGATGTAGAAGTGTCTGGATGAAGGATTTAGTAGGTGCGTGACTGACTGTATGAGTGAGTGATTAAATGTGTCTCACTGAGTGCATGGGTTAGTGACTAAACTGTCTTAATTTGTGCATCATTATGTCTGTTGTTCTGTAAACTGCTGCATGTGTTGATCAGTAGCTATATGAGTAACTATATGGGTTATTGATTGGTGTGCCAAGTATTTGTATGGGAGAGTGAGTGTGTGTGTGTGGGTGACTGGGAGGTGTGTAACTCTGTGCATAGATGTGTGAGCAGTTGATTCACTAGATGTATGGGTTCAAAAGTGCATGTGGAAACAGCTGTATGGGCGATTGACTGTGTGCATGAGTGTATTGGTGAGTGAAAGGATATCTCAGTGCTACATGTCAAAGTAAGTACATATGTAAAGCACAGTCCATGTGAGAGTTGACATATATAAATAACTGTGCATAAGAGCCAGTGAATGTGTGAGTGGCTGTATGGATCATTGTGAACTTGTATCAAGGATTGTATAAGAGAGTAAATATGTGTTAGTATATGTTTGAATAAGAAAGGTGTGTATAACTGTATAGTTGAGGAAATGGAGGTGTGATTGATTCTTTGCATGACTGACTAGATGTGTGAGTAACTCCATGGATGAGTGACAGTCTGTGAGTGTCTGTTTACACTGATTGTATCTAAGGTTATATTAGAGTCTGAAGAGGCTCATCGTATTATCACATGAATGATGTCATCAGTGATGTGATAAGTAATGTCAAATGAGATGTCATCAGTGATGTAATTTGAGATGTCTTCAGTGATGTCATCAGTGATGCCATTTGAGATGTCATCAGTGATGTCATCAGTGATGTCACTGACCATGTCATGAATGATGTAATGTGTGACATCATCAGCAGTGGATTGCGGGTGCGCGATATATAGTTAGTGCAACTAACTATATATGCGAATTTCAATGGTTTTGTGCGAGTAAAATAAGGTTTTGTAAATGCTAATCCCTAACTATATATGGTCTATAACCTATGGTTTTTTCAGTGAATTTTCAAGGTTTTGTAAATGCTAATTCCTAACTATATATGGTCTATAACCTATGGTTTTTTCAGTGAATTTCAATGGTTTTTTAATAGCAAATATCAAAAGCTTTAAAATGTCAAGTACGTGGTAGGTAAAAACATTTTTGTGTTTATGCACGCTGATGTGCTTTAAACGCTGCCCCCCCACTCCTCATTTCTTTTAGGAGTATTCTCTCTTTGCAGATAGTGAAGGGTAGGTAACACAGGCCTTTGCCCCCGTTGTAACCCGTCGTGCCTGCTTCCCTCTCCATTTGATTGATTGTTACCCTAGCATTTATTGTTTTGGAATTGGTTCTCTTTTGTTCATTCTCTATTTACAAACAAGCACAGAGTCGCAATACTCTGTTTAGTCTTTGCAGATAGTGAAAAATCGTTAAAAAAAACAAAAGGAATCAAGCAAAATCAGTAGGCCACTAATGGGATCTCTTTTTGACCTCGCTAAAATTAAAATAGAAACATTATGAACAACCCCTTTTGAGAAATACGAAACTAGTGAGAGGAACTGAGCTCGACACCATGATGGCTGCAAGACAGCTCGGCTCCGCCGCCCACCCCAACCAAAATAACGACAAACCCTATGCAAATATTATAAATATATACAACACACCAGCAAAGTAACAGGGTAAAACGTTTTATTAAATAACTATTTACATGGCAGCCTGCTGCAACATCGATCCAAACAAGCCTTTGTATTTGGGGCTCAAAATCAACCATCAATAGTAAGATTTTCATAGGTGAGTGTAGGTTCATGATTTTCCATCCACAGACTAAAAGCCTGGAGTGGGAGTGAAAGAACAATAACTAGGTAAGAAGGAAGGCAGAGGCTGTGGGAAGGACTCTGGATATGGTATGTTGCTTGGTCCCTGAGATGCTTCGATGTCACTGCCTTGCACAAATGGCATAAGTCCTGGATGTTGGGTGCCATAGTTGAGGGTTCCGAGCAGCGCTTGTAACACTGTCTAAAGCTTATTTGCACCTGCTGCAGCTTCACTATTCTCAAAGTAAGTGGGGGCTGTTTGTGGACCTGACTGCATTGGAAAACAATGTGATGTGGTGCCTCCCTGAACCGCTTGACGGAGGCCCCCGAGATAATTGCGCCTGCTCCACACCTTGTCCCACAATCCGTTTGACCTGAAGACACGTCCTGCAGTGCCCTGGTCCGACCATCACAAATACCTGCGCCAGGAAACGGCGTGGGGTGCACTAGAAGGGAGAGGCGGCGCGAACGAGCCTCCCCCACCTCCCCAGGTGGAGGTTTCTCAGCTACACCCCAGCGCTTCACTCGACCAGCTGACTTGCGCCCGCTCTTGCGACACAGTGCCTCGCTCGGCCAGCTGAATTGCGCCTGCTCTTGCTATTACAATGTCTCACCCGCCATCCAACGGAATTGCACCCAATCTTGCGGTACAGCGACAGGCGGCTGCTACGGAGCTCACGAAATGGCGGTCGGATCCACAGACTTGGGCCTGGCCTGCAAAGATGGCACTGGGCAACCGTGGAACTCGGACGCTTGACTGCTAGGGCATGGGCCCATTCCCAAAAGAGTCCTCTCAGCCTTGAAGATTCTACAACAGTCACCGGGACCCCGACTCCCGCAGGCTTCCGGTGGGGAGCGGCTGCCATGATTGCTCGCGGAATGGCCACGACAGAGCCACGAGATGGTGGTGCTCTCATGCTGATTCCAGCTTCAGTCTGAAACATCCAGAAACACTGTAGACTACCAATTCGATCAGTTCCGGTGGAGCCCCAACGTGACCCGGTAGAGAAGAACTTGCCCTCCCCTCTTTGACTGATGGTTCTTATACCTTGTCCATTCTGTTGTCATTTAACAGAACTTTTTGGACTGCTGAAAGGGGTTGTGCTCCGACCGCTGGTTGGTGGAGACATTTTGACTATATTCTGGACCTGCGTTGTCGCGTATTGCGTCATATGACACGCCGCGTTAACGCACCCGGAAGTGCTCCGGTGCGCGAGGCGCAGCTTCCCGGAAGCGATCCAGAGCGCGGCGCGCAGCGCGTAACGTAAGCATAACAGGTCATGTGACTTGTTAATAAAACTTTTCATTGGTTCATTTTACTTTTGTTACTCTAATGATGGAAGGCTTGGTCATATGACCTAAAAATAACACTTTTCATTGCTTTCGAACATTTTTTTTCCCAAATGATGAAAGCCCCACCTTTTTTTTTCTCACTCTGACTTGTAAAGCAAAGAACCCAGATGCATTTACAGTTTACCACTAACAATGTTCCAGGCTAATGTATTTTCCCCGGAAATTTACAACTGTCCTTCAAGTAGTGTGGTGGCTCTACTGGCTACCACACTGCTGCGCTCGCGCTTGCATTAGCGCTGTGTATTTTTAATCTCTCCTCATTTTGTATTTGGGTTCGATTTTGTGTTTCAACTTACCCCTATTTTTAAAGTTCTTTGTTTGCAGCTCGCGCTCCTATTCCCCTATTCCCCTTACTGCATATAAAAAGGGCTTTCTTGCCAAAAAGCACCACCACTTTGGTGGGTCCGGGTCCCGGGGGTGAACTTTGGTGGGCGCCATCTTGGATTGGGGCACTTGATCCGGCGGAGGCCGCCATCTTGGAGCGGACTCGCGCGCTAAGGGCTGATTGGAACGCCTATTTAAGGCGGTCCTCTGGGTGGCGGCTGTCTCTACTGGCTACCACACTGCTGCGCTCGCGCTTGCATTAGCGCTGTGTATTTTTAATCTCTCCTCGTTTTGTATTTGGGTTCGTTTTTGTGTTTCAACTTACCCCTGTTTTTAAAGTTCTTTGTTTGCAGCTCGCGCTCCTATTCCCCTATTCCCCTTACTGCATATAAAAAGGGCTTTCTTGCCAAAAAGCACCACCACTTTGGTGGGTCCGGGTCCAGGGGGCGAACTTTGGTGGGCGCCATCTTGGATTGGGGCACTTGATCCGGCCGCTGATTGGAACGCCTATTTAAAGTCGCTCCCACCCGCGCAGCGGGACGCGCGAATGTCTGACATAATATCGACAGACAGAATATCGACATGCAAAAATATCGGAGCAAAAATATCGACAGAAAAAAAAATATCGGAATCCTATCTTCATTAAGGTAAGTACAAAAATATCGAAAAAATAATATCGTAGTACAAAAATATCGGAATCAAAAATATCGTTTTTTTAAATGTATTAATAATAATGTAAAAATAATATTTAAATACATATAATTTTACAACTATTAAATAAAAATATTAAAACAAAATTAAAACTAATACATATACATTTAAAATAAATAAAACACTTAAAAATGTAAAGTAATTTTAATTTTTTTCATCTAATTTATTTGATTTAATATAATATTTTTTTGTTTTTACCCTGTACGCCTGTACCCCAAAAACCCAAAACTGACCCTGAACCCTAAAAATATCCCTGTACCCCAAAAACCCAAAACTGACCCAGAACCCTACAAATACCCCTTTACCCAAATACTGAAAACTGACCCTGAACCCTAAAAATACCCCTTTACCCAAAAACTGAAAACTGACCCTGAACCCTAAAAATACCCCTTTACCCAAAAACTGAAAACTGACCCTAAACCCTAAAAATACCCCTTTACCCAAAAACTGAAAACTGACCCTGAACCCTAAAAATACCCCTTTACCCAAAAACTGAAAACTGACCCTGAACCCTAAAAATACCCCTTTACCCATGAACTGAAAAGTGACCCAGAACCCTAAAAATACCCCTTTACCCAAAAACTGAAAACTGACCCAGAACCCTAAAAATACCCCTTTACCCAAAAACTGAAAACTGACCCTGAACCCTAAAAATACCCCTTTACCCAAAACTGAAAACTGACCCTGAACCCTAAAAATACCCCTTTACCCATGAACTGAAAACTGACCCTGAACCCTAAAAATACCCCTGTACCCAAAATTAATTATTATTATTTAATTACCAATTAATTATTAATTAACAATAACAATAAAGTAAATATATTAGCACATTTGCTGTAAATAATTTAATTTAATAATTAATATTATTTTGCCCAATTAATTAATTAAGAATAACAATAAATTATATATAAAAAATTACTATAATTAATGTAATTAAATAATTAATATTAATTAATTACCAACTAATTAATAATTATAAATATGTAAGAAATTATAATAATTAATTAACTAATTAATAGAAATTAATTACCGATTAATTATTAATTAAAATATGTACACACATAAATCAATTAATTAATTATTATTAAATTACTTCCCACCCTATTCCCCTATAAACCCATAACCCGCTACAGAACATATTTATCAATTAATCAATTAATTAAAAATAATTAAAAATTAATTCTCAATTAATTAATGAATAATTCCTACTAATTAATAATTAATTTAACATAATTAAATTACTTCCCACCCTATTCCCCTATAAACCCACAACCCGCTACAGTAGTAAAAGACAATATTTAATTAAATTACATTAAAAATAAATAATAAAACATAATAAATACAATATAATATACACTAAATTTATTTAAAAATTGATATTAGTAACATCAAAGTTATTAATTTCGATATTATTGACATCGATATTTACAACTTCGATATTACTGATATCATACCAATATCGATATTTAGACTGTCGATATTACTTACCTTCGATATTTTTGTATATTGATATTTAAACTTCGATATTTTTGTATATCGATATTTAAAAATCGATATTTTGTCCGAGACGCGCACGTGGACGCCCTCGCTTTGCCTGAGTCGTGCCGGAGTCTTGCCCGTCTGCGCCCGTCTGCGCCCGTCAGCGTCCCGGCCCGGTTAGGCTTGGGCGAGGATGATCTGTTACAGCTCAGCAACGCTGCGCGCCCTGCAGACTATTTCTTGTTCTTGTCGCTCTGTTTTCCCGGGACGCTTCAGGGGTAAACGGCGATGCCCGGGCTGTGGCTGGTCGCCTGCCTGGACTCCTGTTATCGTCCACCGACCAGCTGTGGCTCGTGTTAAACATCTTTGTCTGTTGCTCAATACGAGGTCAGTGGGTAGTCATGCCCTTCACATTTATGATCTCCTTGTCAGGGAAAATCCCTTATGTCTTCTACTGACTGAAACCTGGCTGGGCGAGGCGTCTAATCCGGACATTTTTTCAGCCATTCCCCCAGCGTATAACATCTTCCGGCAGGACAGAGTCAGTGGAAGGGGTGGCGGGGTTGCTGTGGTGGTGAAGAAGAGCGTGTCCTGCTCAGTTCTCCCCCTGAACTCTATCGGGGGCTCTGAGTCCCTTGCCTTTACGCTCAGACTGTCCCCATGCCAAGCTCTGAAGGGGCTGCTGGTATACAGGCCGCCAGGCCCGGTGGGTTCCTTTTTTGAGGACCTGCAGATGGCCATTTCCAAACTGGCGCTCTCCACACAGCATTGTGTGGTGGCGGGTGATTTCAATTTCCATCTACGGACGATGCAGATTCAACTAAACTATTGGACATTACATCTCCTCTGGGCCTTGCACCTTTTGTGAGGGGTCCTACTCATGAGAAAGGGCATACCCTGGACCAAGTTTTTTCGTCAGCCCCGATCGTTGAGATTGAAACCCTGCCGGTGCTCTGGACGGATCACAGGCTGATTAGGTTCTCCGTGTTGGAGAACGGGCGAATGAACAGCAGCGCCCCTTTACAGCCCAGACTAGCCACGAGAGCGCTGCATAGAGTGACGCCCGATATGTTGGAGCAGGTGCTTGTCGATCATCCATGCCCTTTTTCGGGTAACTTGGATCAGGACACTGAGGCTTTGCAGCTGTGGCTGACTGAAAGGCTGAATGATCTTGCCCCAAGGGCTGCCCCCCGGTCCACGGCAATACGGCGATCTGCGCCGTGGTTTACGGAGGCACTGCGCGCGGCTCGCAGCCAATGTAAGGTTGCTGAGCGAGCCTGGCGCCTTCAGTATGACGGGAAGGCCAAACTCGCCTACAGGTCGGCTGTGAAGGCTTATCACCGGGACATCTTGTGCGCAAAGAAGGAATATCTTGCTAGGAGGATTGAGGAGTCAACAAACTCCTGTAAGGAGATCTTCACTGTGGTGAAGGAGTTCACGACCCCCAGCTCCAACTTGCCCCTCTCAGTGTCATCTGTGATCTTGCCAGCTTTTTTACAGATAAGATCAAGGCGATTCAGACCTCCTTCTTGGAGAGGTCGGAGGAGGGATGCTGCGGCTCCGGGGCGGGACACTTTCCATCGTCCACACCTGCTGCTGTGCTGTCGGATTTTCCAGCTGTCTCTACCGATGCGTCCCTGTTGCTGCTTGCCAGTCTTAAATCGGGCTCGCCGCTTGACCCCTGCCCTGCCAAATTTTTGGCCGGGATGGCTGCGGTGGTGAACCCACTGGTCAACCCCCTTCTTAATGCCTCCTTGAGGGAGGGGAGTGTCCCACGCACCTGGAAAAGGGCGATGGTGATCCCCCTCCTGAAAAAGCCTGGTTTAGATGCCGAGGTTCTGGCCAACTATAGACCAATCTATCTTCTCCCGGCTCTGGCTAAGATCACAGAGAAACATGTGCATGGCATCTTGTCTGGTTTTTTAGAAACAAACAATCTTCTTCATCCATCCCAATCCGGATTCCGTCCGAATTTAAGCACGGAAACAGCTCTGTTGGAGGTCTCGGAGGTCATTCGGGAGACTTTTTTGTTATTGGAGGCAAGGTCATGCTTGTCATGTTAGATCTGTCGGCGGCCTTTGACACCGTCCCCCATGAGGCGCTCCTCGCCAGGCTTCATGACATCGGCCTTAGGGGGACGGTGTTCAAATGGTTCACATCTTTTCTTGAGGGCCGCCGCCAGACGATCTGGGTCTCCCAGAGCTCCGCTGAGATGCCGCCACTGGGAGTCGGAGTTCCCCAGGGTTCTGTGTTGAGCCCGACATTGTTTAACATTTTTATGTCCCCTCTGGCAGCCTTGGTGTAGGCTTATGGGGCCCAGATCGTCTCATACGCAGACGACACGCAACTTCTCTTCACATGCGGAAAAGATCAGGCATTTGATGGAGAGAGTATCCGGGGGTGCTTGGGAATGGTCTTCGACTGGTTCCAGTGGAATAGCCTGAAGGCCAATTCCAGCAAGTCGGAGGTCTTATTCTTCGGCTGCGCCACTGACCCTGAGTGGCAGGAATGGTGGCCGGTGGATATGTGCCCTCCTGCACAGTCATCGTTGGTTGCCAAAAATCTGGGAGTCAAGCTGGACAATAAGCTTATGTTGAGAGAGCATGTTCTTGGCCTGGCTGGCACCTGTTTCGGCATCCTGAAGATGCTTCGCAAGTTTTTACCTCTGCTTTCTGCTGAACATAGGCGGATCACTGTGCAGGCTCTTATTGGATCCAGGTTGGATTATGCAAATGCCCTCTTTCTAGGTCTCCAGGATTATTTGGTCCAGCGCTTGCAGGTGGCGCAGAACTCTGCTGCTCGTGCCATTTTTGGCTTTCACAGGCGAACACGAGTTTTTGGGCTGCTGCAGAAGCTGCACTGGCTGCCCATCCGGAAGCGGATCATGTTTAAATCTTTGACACTGATGCATAAAGCACTTTTTGGCTCAGGCGCCAGGTATTTGCAATGGAGGCTGTCTTTTTACCGTCCAGCCCGCTCACTGCGGTCAGAATCTCGTTTCATGGCCGTGGTTCCGCGTGTGAGAAAGGCCCGCACTGGGGGTCGCTCCTTTAGCTTCAAGGCCCCTCAGCTTTGGAATTCGCTTCCAATGGTTTGACGTAGCACCTCTAATTTGCTTCAGTTCAGGAAGAGCCTAAAGACTTGGCTCTTTAACCTCTAGGCCTTTACTTTTGTCTGTTCTCTGTCTGTTGTATTATCTACACTGAGCTGCATGTGGAAAGCGCCGGGACACTCTTTTAGAGTAGCCATGCGCTATATAAACACATTATAACATAACATAACATTATAACAAAATATTCCTATTTCGAGAAAAAGGGCGTTTCTTCGTCCCATGAGGGAGCCGTTGAACAAAAGAGGCTCGGCCTGCTGTCTTAGTCGCTGATAGGCATGAATATCGGATTCTTATCGATCACTTTATGTTGCAGGAGTAGAAAACACAACAGCCCTTGACCATTTATCTTTACTGCGTTCCTGCGTATTATACCTTTTAACCGTCATGTAATCGGGCTGCTTTATTTCACTTGCCTTTTACTGATTCGAAAACAGTGGCTATTATTCAAAACTTTACCAATCTAGGTACTACTACCATGTTTTGTTTTAAAAACCTTTATTGTGAAAATGTCAGTATACAAATATGGGCCTATAACCACGTGGGCTGGCCACGGAGCAAACTGGAATCGTATATGATGAGGGAACATTTACACTGTAGAAGAACGTAACGGGTGGGCCATTAGGTTGCAAGAACTAAGGTGTCTAACAGTTGCGGAATCGGTGGACGTACATTTTATAATTAAAGTACGACAGGGCCAGTTACAATAAAATTATCTAGATATACATTTGCGAGCAAGTACCATAGGTGACGTTAATTCGAACTTTCAATAGTACAGTAATCAATAACACATCAGAACTTAATATCAATAGGGATGTCCAAATGTTCAATCAGTACTCGTCCCCGCCCGCCATATGCTTCAAAACTGCATACGTATCTTGTGATATCAAGGTTGGGCAACCAGTACACAACAAGGAGTTATGAGTCCCATTTATACCGGCGCCATTTTGGGCGAGGCCGGGCAGGTCCAGGATATAGTCAAAATGTCTCCACCAACCAGCGGTCAGACCAGAACCCCTTTCGGCAGTCCAAAAAGGTTCAGTTAAATGACAACAGAAGAGATAGGCAACAAGAACCATCAGTCAAAAGAGGGGACGCTTTCGTGAATGGGGCCCATGCCCTAGCAGGCAAGCGTCCGAGTTCCAAGGTGTCCCAGGGCCATTTTAGGGGACCAGGCCCAAATCCAAAGAGCCGGCCGCCATTTTGAGAGTCCTGTTGCAGCCGCCTATCGCTGCACCGCAAGAGTGGCCGCAATTCAGCTGGATGGTGGGGGAGACGCTGTAGCCGCAAGAGCGGGCGCAATTCAGCTGGATGGCGAGTGAGGCAATGTACCGGAAGAGCGGGCGGAACTCAGCTGGATGGGGGGTGAGGCACTGTGCCGCAAGAGCGGGCGGAACTCAGCTGGAAGGCGACTGAAATGCTAAGAGGCGCCCCACTGCAGATGAGGTGCCTCCACCTGGGGAGGAGGGAGAGGTCCGTTTGCGCCGCCTCCCCCCCCCTACAGGGCACCCCACGCCGTCTTTCAGCGCAGCATTGTAGGATGGCCACACCAGTGAAACTTGCTGGACACCACCTCGGTGCCATCCGGATCTCGGCGCGTTGTGCTGCCTTCGGCGTACTGTAGCAGCAAGAGTGACCGCAACTCAGCTGGACGGCGAGTGAAACGCTAAGAGGCGCCCCACTGCAAATGAGGTGCCTCCACCTGGGGAGGTGGGAGAGGCCCGTTTGCGCCGCCTCCCCCCCCCCCGGGCAACCCACGTCGTCTTTCGGCGCAGCATTGTAGGATGGCCACACCAGTGAAACTTGCTGGACACCACCTCGGTGCCATCCGGATCTCGGCGCGTTGTGCTACCTTCGGCCTACTGTAGCAGCAAGTGTGGGCGCAACTCAACTGGACTGCGAGTGAAACAGTAAGAGGCGCCGCACTGCAGATGAGGTGCCTCCACCTGGGGAGGCGGGAGAGGCCAGTTCGCAGCGCCTTCCCCCCCCGGGCACCCCACGCCGTCTTTTGGCGCAGCATTGAAGGATGGCCACACCAGTTCGGCAACTTGCTGGACACCACCTCGGTGCCATCCGGATCTCGGCGTGTTGTGCTGCCTTCGGACTATTCGCACATCGGTCCGCTACTGACGCCGCCTCACAGGCCAACGGATTTTATAGGCTTTTTATAGCCCAAAGCCGCATAACAGGTCATGTGACTTGTTTATAAAACTTTTCATTGGTTCATTTTACTTTTGGTTTCCTAATGATGAAATGCTTGATCATATGACCTAAAAATAACACTTTTCATTGGATTGAAACATTTTTTTTTCCCAAATGATGAAAGCCCCACCTTTTTTTTTCTCACTCAGCAATCCAAAAAGGTTCCGTTAGATGACAAGAGAGGGGACAGGCAACAAGAACCATCAGTCAAAAGAGGGCTCCACTGGAAGTCATCGAATTGATAGTCTACAGTGTTTCTGGATGTTTCAGACTGAAGCTGGTTTCAGCATGAGAGCACCACCATCTCGTAGCTCCGTCTTGGCCATTCCGCAAGCAATCATGGCAGCTGCTCCCCACCGGAAGCCTGCGGGAGTCGGGGGCCCGATGACTTTTGTAGAATCTTCAAGGCTGGGGGGACGCTTTTGAGAATGGGGCCCAAGCCCTAGCAGACAAATGTCCGAGTTCAAATGTGTCCCAGGGCCATTTTAGAGGACCAGGCCCAAATCCGAAGAGCCGGCCGCCGTTTTAAGAGTCATTTGGCAGCCGCCTATCGCTACACCGCAAGAGTGGGCGCAATTCAACTGGATGGTGGGCGAGAAGCTGTAGCCGCAAGAACGGGTGCAATTCAACTGGATGGTGGGCGAGACGCTGTAGCCGCAAGAGCGGGCGCAACTCAGCTGAATGGCAGATGAGGCACAGTGCAGCAAAAGCGGGCGGTAAACAGCTGAATGGCGACTGAAACGGTAAAGGGGCGCCCCACTGCAGCAGAGGAGCCTCCACCTGGGAAGGCCCGTTCGCGCCCCCTCCCCCCCCCCGGGGCGCCCCACGCCGTTTTTCGGGGCAGCATTGTAGGATACCAAGACCAGTGCGGCAACTTACTGGACATCACCTGGGTGCCATCCGGATCTCAGCGCGTTGTGCTGCCTTCGGCCTATTCGCACAAAGGACCGCTACTGACGCCACCTCACAGCAGCCCATTGTTGCTTTGTGTAAAATGTTTTTTTTTAACGTGTTTACTTTGTTGGAGCGTTGTATATATTTATAATTTATTAAAGTGTTATAATCCTACTACTTTGTTGGAGTGCTATATATTTTTGATGTGACACATAATTGTGAAGACTTTGATGTACAAAAAGGCATCCCTGGAATCTTCCACTTCATGCTTGGTCCCACACACCCTCACAGTGAGAATCCCCTCCCCAATCATAATACAGGATCGTTATCAAATAGTAGGAACGAGTGTGGTGTGACGAATCTCATGGGGTGGGGGCCTTAATATACTGTAACTCCTTTGAAGAGGGGTGATTCTTTACAGTTGGGGCCATAAACTACATCCACAGGGCTAAGTGATAGCCTGGGACCGGCCTGGACAATCAGACACAGAGGAAGAGGAGTGTCAGAGGGTACGGTAGTGAATAGGGTGAAAGGGAGGTGTCGGGTGGGCACAGGGTGTGATTCTCAGGGAAGAGCAGCGCAGATGTGGGAGGTTTATGGCCCATGCATGAGAGAGAGAGCAGGGGTGACCAGTGCGTGGGGGAGATGCTTGCGAGGGTGGGGAGCCCTGCTGAGGGTCGGCGGCGTGCAGAGAGTGGGTCTGGTCAAGGCATCTAAAATGGCTGCCGTGCACGACAAAAGTGTGGCATTGGAAAAAAGGCAAGATGGCGCAGACAATGTTTATCAATACGGATTAATTTATAACAATTATTTTTAACAATATATTTACTCGCAGTGGCAAAATGGCGGTCAACACTTCCTGATTTCCTTCGAATCGAACATTAACAGACGTCACGCAGCAAAAAAATAAAAATCCGCTCATGCGCAGCCGCTGGAAGACATGTATCAACATATATGAGCATCCTCAGCCACCCTCAGAAAACATAGGGGGTCAGGATACGTCTCCTGTACACCCAGAGGGTGCGGTAGTGAATAGGGTGAAAGGGAGGTGTCGGGCGGGCACAGGGTGTGATTCTCAGGGAAGAGCAGCGCAGATGGGGGGAGGTTTATGGCCCATGCATGAGAGAGAGAGCGGAGGTGACCAGTGCGTGGAGGAGATGCTTGCGAGGGTGGGGAGCCATGCTGAGGATCGGCGGCGTGCAGAGAGTGGGTCGGGTCAAAGCATCTAAAATGGCTGCCGTGCACGACAAAAGTGTGGCATTGGAAAAAAAGCAAAATGGCGCAAACAATGTTTATCAATACGGATTAATTTATAACAATTATTTTTAACAATATATTTACTCGCAGTGACAAAATGGCGGACAACACTTCCTGATTTCCTTCGAATCGAACGTTAACAAACGTCACGCAGCAAAAAAATTAAAATCCGCTCACGCGCAGATGCTGGAAGACATGTATCAACATATATGAGCATCCTCAGCCACCCTCAGAAAACATAGGGGGTCAGGATACGTCTCCCGTACCCCCTTACACCCATTTCTCACATTGTTTTTCCTCCATCTTGTAATTTAATTAAAACGAAACACAAAATGGGGAATTCCCGTTTCGCTACCGGTTCGCGAACCGGGAAGCGCTTCTACCACGAAAAATCAATTTTTTTTATTTGCCCCACGGGACCCTTTAATAACTCCAACATCATTCCTAGGGGGTCAAGAGGGGTCTACCTTGCCCCCTTTCATTAAATTCCCCCTTCGTTTTTCTCCTCCTCTTGTCTCTCGATCCTACCGAGAGACAAGATGGCGGCCGTTCCGGACTGTTTAGAATGTTGACAGACACCGGAGAGCCAATCAGCTTCGCTTCGCAAAGTTCCGTAACGTGAAAAGTACGCGAACCGGATCGCTACCCGGGACGCTGTCACAGATATATCTGTTTTTTAAAACTTTAATTTCCCAAAATCCACTGGAGCACATATATTGAGACCCAGCAAAGGCACATCGGGCTAACAGTCCCTACAATTTTGCCAAGTTTCGTGCAAATCCATTCAGCCGTTCGAGCTAAAAGTGAGGCCAAACGCCCAATGGAAAAATGAATGGGAAAAACACGTTTTGGGACCCCCCTTTTTTCTCGGCCCCCCCTTGACGAAACCCCTCCAAATTTTCAGGGGCTGCTCAGAAACAAAATGTGCAATTTTCCTGGAAATTTCAGCCGATTTCGTCCACAAACGCCAAAGTTATTAGACATAGAATTTTCAAAAGTCCCATAGAGAAAAAATCCTAACTATATATACCTACTGGCGACCGCCAGTAGGTAATATATATATATATATATGGTGTATCCACAACCCAGAGGCCTAGGCTGGAAGTAAGTAGTGCTCCTGTGTCACAACTGCCACTGAAAAACACCATGGACACAGGATTTTCTGATTGAAGCAGCAAAAGTCTCTGTTGGCGTTCCACACACCAAACGGCAGGCAGAGTTTTTAAAGATGTAAGGGTGGGGCGGGGTGGTCAGGGCGAGCGGGCCAGGTGTGTCGGCCTCGGGGTTGCGGGGACTCCTGGGAGATCGAGTCCCGATCCCGGCGCTTGCGGCCCTGCAGCCCTGTCAATCACCCAGCACAGTTTCAAAATTCCGGTGTTAACAGCTTTGACAATGCGGGACCCGCGAAGCGGGTTCCGCGAGGAGTGATGGTTTTCCTGATTGAAGCAGCAAAAGTCTCTGTTGGCGTCCCACACACCAAACGGCAGGCAGAGTTTTTAAAGAAGTAAGGGTGGGGCGGGGCGGTCAGGGAGAGCAAGCCAGGTGTGTCGGCCTCGGGGTTGCCGGGACTCCTGGGAGATCGAGTCCCGGTCCCGGCGCTCGCAGTCCTGCAGCCCTGTCAATCACCCAGCGCAGTTTCCAAAGTCCGGTGTTAACAGCTTTGACGATGCGGGACCCGCGAAGCGGGTTCCGCGAGGAGTGATGGTTTTTCTGATTGATGCTCTATTTGGTGGAGCAGCACTAAGTAATAGAGATAAGAAACTCCTACAATTGTGGAATTGAACATACAACTTGGAGTAATCTAATCAAATTATTGAATACTGGTAGTCTTCTTCTCCCCTTTTAAATTGGAATCATTTTCCTTATCTATTGTCCCATTTTTTATGTAATGAATTTTCAATATCATTTTTCACAATGTACTGTTTTTTAAACTGTTTTTAATTTACCCAAATAAAATGTACAAGGTTTTTGTATGACTGATTCATGTTAATTATTTACTGCTCCTTATTGTGTTTATGTGGATGAATCTTTTGTATGTTTAGTATAAAACTGTGGTTTACTCTTAAGTTCACCCAAAGGGGAAAACTTTATTGACAGCCTTTCCTGATTGAAGCAGCAAAAGTCTCTGTTGGCGTGATAGTAAAGGGGAGGATATTTGATGCAAGTCCCTCTGGTGTTATGAGAAGCCTATATCTTATAATATTTTGTCCTGAAGAACATGGGGTGAACCGAGTCAATACCACTGAAATGCAACGTCAACAGCTTGTGATGATGTTTATTTTTCTTTGTACATTATGGTATTTGTCAGTACTTTGATTGGGTAGATCAGAGGAATTCTTTTTTTATTTGATTTCTTTAATAGAGATATATTCTATTGTGATGTAACATTGCATTGAGTATGAACAATGTTTTTTTAAACCAGAGACTACAAAGATGAGGGACCCTTACTACACTAAGCACCTGACTATCTATCCCCCATGTAACACACGACGTCGCTGCGGGTGTTGGTCAAGACGAGGGTTGTGGATGGACGCCGGCCGTTTTTGACTGCAACGGCCTGCTGGGATACAGTGCCCACACCCTCCTCCATAGGACTCACAGGACCTCCAGTCCAACATCATTGATACATTTAATTCAGCACATGGATTGAAATACGGTTTTCACAGCAAAGTGAACAGAGTTATTTTGAAATCTGCATTGCCATTTGATTGCTAGCATATATACAAAAAAAGAATAGCGTCAGGAAGCACCTAAATAATAGGATATACTGTAGCGGGCAAGGAGATCCCAAGACCACGCTTCTGTACTTCTCCCACGCATGCGACGTCCGACCAACTTAAAGCCCTGAAGAAGTCCCTGGTTGGGACGAAACGCATCGGCTGTTTATGTTTGACTGAATGTTTTGAAAATAAAGGTTTTGAAGAAGAACTCCAACATCTCCAAGACATATCTTTTGTTATAATATTTGTGGTGCACCTTTGCGGTTGTTTAATGTTTTTTTAAACCTTTAGAATTTGATACAATATTGTATTTTATGAATGTAATAATGGATACAGTATATTTTTTTATTATGATAGTAATTTTAGATTGCTCAAAGGACTGATTCTATTAAATAAACTAGACATTTTAATATTAAACAGTATTCAGTGTCAAGAAAGGCAAGTGGATGGAAGTGAATGTTGGATTTCCTTTTGTAAATTTATATATGAATACACAGTGGGGACGATAAGAGATTGAGACACAAAAGGGGTCCATCATCTCCGTACAGCAGCTGCAGACAAAAAAGATACAGACCGTGAGTAGGCAGCTGGAAAGTATGTCTACGTCATTGCAAAACTTGGAGAAATGACAGAACCTGAGACTAGTGGCAATAGAGAGGGAGCTCCATGTGCAGAAACAGTGGCACAGGCAAAACCTGGCAAAGTTTGATTCCTTTACCCAGTCCATCAACTACCTCGCAGTAGCCAGAACAATACTAGTACGGTTGACTGTGAACATTCAGACTGACATGGGTCACTGCTGTCAGGACGTTGCACAAAGGCTTGTGCAAGTGATCACAGCCCTAGAGAACATTCAGACCCACAACCTCTGTGTCCCTGACATCCTGCCCATACCTGAGAGTGTAGAGGGCTCTAGCATCAGCGCAGCATCCATTCAGGAGACATGCAGTACCAGGAATTCACGTAGAGACACCTCTGGGATTGACATGCACCAGTCTCACGGACCAGGGTTGCTGACAAAGTACCCAACCGCAGAGGTCGTAAGAAATGAAGCTCTGTACACTCAGAGGAATGAGTCACCTTAGTTTTGTTTGGCATTAGTTACTTTGTTGTTAATTTACTGACAATTTTACCTTCACAAGGATACAGTTTATCCTTAAGTATAACAATGTTGTTGCTACCTGAATACAAAGTGTGTCTCAGCAATGCACTAAGCATTACTATCGTGGGTGATGTCTCATCATTAACTATTCAAATTTCTCTTACCTCAGAAACAGTTATTGATGATCTCTGAGCGATGTGAACATCCCTCTGTTGCAACTTTACATTCCTACTTCACCTGTAGTAGTAGTAACTCATCATCAGAGTCAAAATTATAAATGAGTTGAGGATTCTGCCTGGAAATCTGGCCACAAGGTCTGTGGTGATATAGGAGGCTTCACACACTACATTCACTTTGAGTGTGTGTGAGCTTTGCCTATCCCAGTATATGTGTTCAGTTGCTGAGGTTTGCCATATGGCAATCTGTATGCCATCTACACAGCCAATGACATTGGGAAACTGTGCTACCCTGTAGAATATGACTTTGGTATGATGCATTGATTGGGGGTATCAGGGAATGAGATCTATTGTTTGACCTTACCATAATTTTAAGGAACCTGTGAAAGAACATGGAAAAGGCACGTTGTAATACCCCCTCTTCCATTGCTATGACCCCCCGGTAACTGCCCGACACTAAGAGGTGCAGGCAATGCGATATCTGCACATGTGGTGGGGCATGTACCTGAGGGTGTAACTCACACATTAAATCAAGTATTACCTGGCAACTCAATCTGTGCCTCTCAATTATCTCCTCCTCTGTCTGTTTAGAGTGACCCTGAACCTAATCTTCCTATCCTGTCTCCTGCTCCTTCTCTGTCGCACTGCCAAATTGAATTCCTCATCCTCCTTGCCAAAACATACAGGACTGCCATTCTGAAAGAGGCTGATGTATTTTGGGTGCCTTTATATAGATTTTACCTGGTTACCACCTGATCCGATTCAGCTATAGTTGTATTTCCTAAATGCCCATTTTGTGACTAGTCACAATTAGGAAATGCTACGTACATGCGGTTACCGATTGGTAAATAGGACAACCTTATTTTGCGAATCCCAAAATGCGATTTCTACTGGGTAGAAATTGCATTTTGCAATGCTGCATATGTCTTTCATACATACTGAAAGGCAGTTTCGCATTTCTTAACAGCCTGAAATAGCGTTCTGGACCGTTAAGAAATGCGAAAATATCCTCTCCTGTCTCCTCCTCCTTCTCTGTCTCACTGCCAAATTCCTCATCCTACTTGCCAAAGCATACAGGGCTGCCATTCTGAAAGAGCCTCCTGTATTTTGGGTGCCTTTATATAGTTTTCACCTGGTCACCACCTGATACAATTCAGCGGTAGTTGCATTTCCTAAATGACCATTTTGTGACTAGTCCCAATTAGGAAATGCTACGTATATGCAATTACCGATTTGCATATAGGACAACCTTATTTTGCGAATCACAAAATTTGATTTCTACTGGGTAGAAATCACATTTTGCGATGCTGCATATGTCTTTCATAGATACTGAGAGAAAGTTTTGCATTTCTTAACAACCTGAAAAAGCGTTCTGGACCATAAAGAAATGCAAAATGTGTTTGTACACATAGTCCATAGTGCTTAGAAACATAAAGCGCCAGCCAGAGCTATCTGATCGCGCTGGACTGGGTCAAATATGAAAAGTCAGGCTGACTGCGATGGAGCATGGGTCATATCGTGCAGCCATGCAGGGCCCGCTACCAAAGTACATACGATGGAGGAAATGCGTTGCCGTTGAAGATCTGATGCACACAGCAGAGGAGGCGTTGGTGTTGATTCCTTCTGATGGAGGCAATGCATCAGATCTGATCTGTGTTGTCAGAGATGCATCATTCTAGAACACATCTCTATGAAGGTGATGCGTCGTCATTGAGCCACACAGCTGGCGATGCGATGACCTACTCCTTGGCGGCAGCGGTGATGTGCCAGCGTCAAGGTGAGATGCGTTGGTCATGACCAGCGTAACAAAAGAAATGTGTGGTTTCCAGCAGAAGACCCACTTCCAAGGGCCAAGGACTGGATTGGCACCACATGGCTGGGCAAGACTCATTGTTGGCATAATCCAGATGCTTTAGCAGGGTTGTTGGAAGTCTTTGATGTCCCTGAGACTTCAGAACACTAGGAAAGACAGAAAGCCCTTGGAGTTACTTTGGTTCAGGGGATGTAAAGATGCAGGTCCAGTCCGTCTCACTCCCTAGCAAGGAGGGCAGCAGGCAGCAGGGCCAGTACAGCAAAGCAGGAGTCCAGCAAAGTCTACCAGAGTCCATCAGAGTGACAGTCTTTTCAGCAGCACTGCAGTCCTTTCTATGGGCAGAATGTCCTCAGGTCCAGAAGTGTTCTGAGTTGGCGATGTCAGAGGTCCAATACAAGAAGCGGCCTGTGTAGGTGAGAGAGGTGGGGGAGTGGGGCATTGTAGGGGAATAAGGCAGCTAGGGGGATTCATCAGACGACAATGAGGGAAAATTATTCCTTTCATTTTCCCTCATCATTTGTTGAATCCCTCCACCTTGTCCCATCGCGCCTCCTCTCTTATCTGCACGGGCCACAACTGAACACTACTTATACTCAGTGACTTTCAAGTGTGGAAGACTTCAATGAGAGGCCTTTGAAGTATAATCATATTAACAAGACTAGCAAGATAGACTTCATCATTATTATTTATTTGTCTTCTTTGTATATTTTTCCTATATGTATTAAATGTAAATTAATTTCTTTCATTTTTATCGTAAAAAACAACAACATTATATATAAAAAGATTAACAGTACTCCGACACAGGATTCAGGAATACATACAATATACTGTTGAACAAGTAACCCCTGAAAAACAAACATTACATATTCCAAATCCACAAAATACAACACTCATACTGACTCATACGTGCTCATATAGCATTCACATAGAGATGTATCTAAGAAGAAGGCAGACAAAGGATTGCAAAATCTCCACATACAAGTGTGTTGTATATGTTCACTAGGAGCTGAACATTAGGTCAATGCGTATTTCGGAGGCATAAAAAGAATAGAATGGCCACCTTCTTCCGGACCTATCCAGATACCCACAAAAGTCACAAGACACACGGAGGAAAATATTGGTAATATCCAGTGGACTGCTGACAACATGTATAATAATGTCCTATTGAAATGATATAAAATCTAGAACACTAGCAGGTTTTCAGGTTTCAGGTTTTAAAGTCTTTATTTCGATTATTAGCAATCATAAAAGACATATTAAAATACAAAAGAATATAACTGGTTCATTTAAAATATCCAAAGAAAATCAATGAACATAGTTATTATTTAGACACTCACAAAAATACATAGGTGCACAAACAAAAGAGCATTTCTTAACAAGTGAATAAAACAGGATTAAATTTCAATTAGTGAATAAAGAAACCTGAATATTTTATGTAAAATTTGAGAAAATAGGAAAAGACAAAAAATATTGACTTAAAAAGTTAGGATGACAGTTCTAGATTGCGAACAATGAATGCAGTTAATAGGACATAGTCGTAGGGTGGTTTAACAGTTGTATACTTAAACTAAACAGATTATGGCAAATAGCAGAACAACTTTTGTACTTGGCGCTAAGTCGAGCGCTTTTTTAACCTAAGGAGCCAAGCCCAGCCCAAGTACTTTGCCAAGGATACCACAAAGACCTCTGAGGTGTTAGTCCTGAGCACCTGTATGGCTTCCATTGCTGTTTTATATGGTAAATTTTGGAACAGAGGTTTTAGCCATTTTTTCCGAGGTGCTCCGTACCTAGGACAGGCAAAAAGGAAGTGACCTTCTGACTCAATATGACCTAAGCAGCACGTGCAATAAGGTGATATCCCTGTGGACCATTTGTTCAGAAAGATGTTTAATGGCAAAGCGCCCACTCTAAACTAATGGTACAATTTCTTATCTAGCGGTCGGGAAATAACATCCCAGTATGGCTCTCTCAATAGGTCAATTTTGAATGTTAGAAACCTGCCTGTGAGGTCATTTTTATTGGACAGCATCACTCTTTTTAGGCGGGTGGTGGCCCAATATAGAGATTTAAATTCATCTTTAGGTGGGAAGGGATTAGATTGTGGGGATGACCAGAGATGTTCCAAGCCCATGTCTATCAGAATTGTTTTTACAGCAATGAGCCATGGTATTTTCCCTGAACCCCTGATGGACCTAACTTCTGACAATTCCTTTGCAAAAAGGAATAAGTCTGGGGATGTCCATATTCGTCTCCACAATGCCACTAACCTAAATCTTGCCATTTCATTTATGGGGGGGGTGCCAAGATCAAGGCAGAGAGGGAGCGAGGGTGTAGACTGTGGAAGGCCCACTAGGTTTCGGAGGAATCTACATTGAGTTTTGTACAGATTAGACAAGTCCATATGACCCCATAGATCTGCGCCATATAAGATGGCTGTAGAGATTTTAACATCATAGATATTAAGGGCCGGCAGGACCCGTCTAGTGATTGATTCCTTCTGCTCTTTAACGAGACAGCCAGTCAGCCTGGCAAGTTTGAGTTGTTGCATATTGATCTGATCCTTCCATCTCAGACGGCTATCAAGGGTGACCCCTAGATAGGTCATAGTATCAACCTGTTCAAGGTTTACTCCATTCATCTTCACTGAACTTCGGACTGGGTGGTTTTTTGTGAAGACCATAAATTTTGTTTTCCCCACGTTGACTACCAGGTTGTTGATGGCACAAAACTCCTCAAAGCGGTCCAAAGCCCGCTGTAGTCCGCTGCGTGTTTTAGAGAGGATTAGAGTGTCATCTGCAAAGATGAGTAGCGGAAACCTCATCCCTGCCAACATTGGGGCATCAGTGGGAGTATCCGAGAAAAATTTAACAACTTGGTTGATAAAAAGGAGGAACAGGGTAGGGGCCAGGACACACCCCTGGCGGACGCCTCGGGTTACGGGGAAAGTTTCTGTGACTTGTCCCTGACCCCCCCACCTCACCCTCGCAAAATTGTCCTCGTGGAGTCTTATAATAAGGTCCAATAATTCGGGTGGGCATCCCAAAGTTACCAGCACACCCCACAACCTGTCCCTGGGCACCAGATCAAAGGCGGACTTCAGATCAATGAATGCAGCATAGATGTTACCACCACCTAACCAAACCTCCTTCCAATAGATCAGGCAGAATCTAAAAACCTGATCTATGGTGCTCATTCCCGATCTGAAGCCCACCTGCATGGGGGACAGGATGTTCTCCATTTCTATCCAACCCTGGACCCTTCCCAAAACCATACGCGCCACTATCTTTTGAATCGAGTCGATTAAACTGATAGGGCGGTAGTTTGCTGGAATAGATTTATCACCCTTTTTATAGACTGGAACTATTTCTGCCCCTTTCCAGGATTTCGGGACTGTAGCTCCAAGTGCCAAAGTATTAGCTATTCTAGTAATATACGGGAGCAACAAAGTGGGATTAGATTTGAAAAGATCCGCCGGGATTAGGTCCATACCGGGGGCTTTGCCTCGGAGAGTAAGTGCCAATGCCAGCTCAACCTCAGCAACCGTAAAGGTGAGTTTCCCGCTTTCTGGGGTCTGCATGAGTGGATTGCCTAAGGGATTTGAAGTATCATCGTCCCCAGCTCTAAATTGGGCCGAGTAAAATGATACCCAATCCTCGAGTGGCACATTATTTCCGGGTGTAGAAGAGTCAATGTTTTTGCCCCATTTAACCAACTCCCAAAACCTTTTCTGGTTATTAGAGGATGATGCCTCTAGAAGATCTGACCAGAACACATCCTCCCACTCCCTTTTGGCTTTACTAAGGGTTTTTTTGTAATGGAGTCTAGCAGCTCTCACTTTAACCATGTCCCGAGATTTAATGGCAGAGATGAGAGCTGTATGTGCCTCTCTACAGTCCTTGTTATACCATTTTTGGGGCAAGGGATTAGTTTTAGTAACAACCTTCCCACATGGTTTGGATAGCATTGATTTTAAGCTGTCAAAGCACTTAATATGAACACCCATCACACTATTTACAGCTCCACTCTCCACCCCGACATATCTATTTGCAACATTTCATTAAGTGCATTTCCCACTACAACATTGATATTATTTAATAAACATTCATCTTCTATAACCTGTGACCACTTCAATCTCCTCCTATCATTGGAAGGTAGGACATCCCCTGTATAGGTTGCAGATGGTTCCTCCCTTCTATTTAAATCCGGTGTCTTCAACGATAGGGACAGTGGGTTGTGATCACTTTCCGGGCGCTCTAAAACTACCATATCAATTAAGAGAGCCCAATGCTCCATGTCCAGTAAGATATAATCAATACGGCTTTGCCTATGGCCATTATCAAAAGTGCTTTTTCCCTTCGCATCAGAGGCAGAGCGGCCATTACATGCCCGGAACCCATTTTGTAAACAAAAGGCCGTCCAGGACACTGCAGCCTCTGTAGCTTTAGCCATCTTCTCCACTTGTAAGTCTGGAATACCCCATGCAGAATCATCTGCTATAGTCCATGTGTCTCCCATATCTAGCACAGGTTCTATAGTACAATTTAGGTCCCCAGCAATGATGGTAGTGATACCTCCGTCCATTTTCGTTATCATGTGATCAACAAGGTTCAACAGGGGTGGGCATCGGCCGCCAGGAAGGCCTCTAGCATAGATGTTAATAATATTCATAGCTTGCTTGTTCCCTTTGTTTAAAATAATGGATAACAAATCCTGATTCTCCACCGGGAACTCCGTTGGGTAAAAGCCCAGGGATTGTTTCACCCAGATTAACAAGCCACCTGCGGCCCGTCCTTTACCTCCTTTGGTTGCGGGTTTGAAAAAGTTAGTATAGCCCAGCTTATGGACAGGTTCCGTTGCCCATGTTTCCTGCAACAGAATAATATCGTAGTTGTCCATAAAACTTGACCAATCCGCAGACACAAGGCGTGCCTTAATACCCGCTATGTTCCAGGACAAAATTTTCAGATGGTCATTCAAATTGCTTGGCAACAGAGAGTGTAAGGGCTGTACAGATCCATGAGCAGCCCCTATATCATCATTATCCACTAGATGCTTAACACAGTCTACCGGGGCAATGATTTTCTCCTCGATCAGGGACCCCTGGGTAACTACGTGTGGTCTAGGGCTGTTTGGCAGATATGTTCGGCCTCCCTCCCCGTCATCTAGATTGGTCAATTGAATTGGGCATACCACGTTATAATCACTGGGGACTTGGGCTATCACACTACCAGTCGGAGACTCGCTAAAGGGATCGTTAAGTCAATCTATAGCTTCCAAGCCAGAAAGGGGGCAAAATGATTAAAGAGAAAGGGGCGCTGGCAGTCAATCGGGGTCAGTACCATGGGATGTCTCGCAGCAGGACCTTTACGGAACAGAGGATAGGATTGAAAGGGTATATGCTTGCGCGGGTAGAAGTAGGATAAATCTAGTGTTTGTACATCCCCCTGCCTTGCAAATCTGGGTACTCAATTAATAGCATCTACTACCCATGAGTCTTTGAACGATATAAGAATACAGTCTCCTTCTAAATCTTTTGCCTCAGGCCCCACCCAATCTACTCTCCTCACATACAATATCTCCGTAGGAGTGGAGGGGGGTAGCGGGCGATTTTTGTTCAGCCAAAAGGTGACTTTATTACGAAGGTCACCATATGATTCCCTAGATCCTGGTTTTAATGGTACTACACCTGTCAAAACGATGGTGTGTAAGGCCGCTTCGGGTGGAAGATCAACACTGGGGATGTTTGGCCTTTTACGCCCCCCCTCCCTGCGACTGGTAGAAGCAGTATTTTGAGTTCTTGAAGAAATTGGTGAAGGGCGATTTAAATTAGATTGTATTTGAGGACCCATGTGTTGACGCCCAACCATATTTTGTTTAGCCTCTGTTTTCGTTTGGGGCTTTAGTATCTGAGTCTGAGAGCTAACTCCTGGTTTAGAAGAGATGGTAGAAGAGGTATTGGTTTTTTGACCCCCTTTAGCTATGGTGTTATTTATTCCTGTCGTTTTATTGAGGGAATTTTTGCTGTTTTCCATATTCTTACTAGTAACCTTATTGGGTGCCTTACTTGGTGCTGGTGCATTAACAGTGCCCTTATTATTTAAGCCACACAATGCTTGTAACATTGCGTGGTTTGATTGGATCAGACCCTCCATACTATCGATCTTTGAGGTCATGAGCCTAGTCCGCTCCAGGACTGGTAAAAGTAGTGTTTTAAACATGGCCTCCATTTTTGCCAGCAGAGCCTCATCACTATTGAGGCACATGGGACATGTAGTGGAGGAACCCAAAGCCAAAAGTGAGGGGCATAGCATATTATTATTGTTAGGCACCGAGGGTTTTAGCAGGTTTAGTTGGGGCTCGGGCCCCTGGCGCCATTCCCCTTGAACTGTATTTGCTTTATTGGGTGTCATATTTCTTTCCCCTGACATTCTAGAATCCCGTTTTCTCTTTTTGGTATTGGGGGCAGAGTTGGATATAGGTGAATTAGCCTTTACAACAGGATTAGAGATATTGGATTGATTAAGGAGAGGAGTTCCGGATAACTGGCTAAGATCCTGCTCCTCATTAATCACGGAGTCATTATCCTCCATCCCAATCTCCTGCGTATCTTTAGAGTCGTTAATACTAAACCTTTTTTCCATTATTTTGTCCCTTGTGGTCAGGCTACCCCCAATATTTTCTATATGGACTATTGCCTCCATAGAGGTGGTATGGACACAATTGAAGGCAGCATGGGGTACAGATGGTGCAGGGGAGATAGATGTAGCTAAAGCCCCCAACGAGGATCGTTTTCCACTAATCAGGTCTATTGGGAGCCTTTTCTCAACCATGGCAATTTCCTTTTCTAAGATGCCAGTGGACCGGGTGATAAAAGCGTCCAAGGGGCCAGAGACGACGCCATTAGATGTGTTGATTTGTCCAGTACGTTCCTTCCCCGATCTTAATGGCATTTTGGGTGGTCTTCAGAACGTCCAGGGGGAGTGGGCCTAGGCCGGACTCTGCCGTACTCGAACGGCCTCAAACGGCCCGCTCTTTGCCCGGTCTTCGCCCCGGCCTTTGCCCCGCACGCGTCCCGCGTGCGCGTTGCCCACACAAGCTATAAAGGAAAAACAAGAGGAGGGGGCGGGAAGAGGACCAGCTGCGGCCGATCCACGCCGCTAGGAACGCTGGTCCTCGCAGTCCCGCCTCTACCCCTGTTGACCAGATGACAGCTTGCAAGGGGCGCGTTGGTGCTCAAAGCACGTGAAGGGAGGCAGAAAGGTTGTTCCCCAGAAAGAGTCTAAGCCTACGTGGCGAAGTGGCCCGACAGCAACAACACAGGAACAGCGCTTCTTTGCAGGAAGGGTCCCCTTCCTGTAGTGTCCTGTAGTGTCCAAAGGATGAGGACATCTTGTTTATGCAGGAACAGTGTCCCAACAAAGCTCAGATTTCTAATTCGTTAAAGCTCGCTTCTGCAGAGTCATTTTTAGTTCCCAAATACATAGGACCTCATTTATGAAAAGTAACGGATTGCTGCAAGGAAACAGTGATACGTCACTTTTCATTGCGCCCTCCTTGCCACGCCAATGATGCGCCATATTTACAGTATGACCCATCATGTCGCAATGAGTTACAGATACATCAGTATTTCTGATGTATCTGTAGGTGCAAAAATGACGCATTGCTGAACAGTGTCACAAAAGTGAGCATCTCTAGCAATGGGTCATTATACATTGGCAACTCCCATGTGAAAAGTGCCTGCGTCAGTCTTATGCCTGCTGTGAGGCAGGCCTAAGATATTGACGCATTTGTGTCCTAGAAGTGTCGCAGTGAAATCTTATAGATTTCACTGCGTCCTAACTTTAGGACTCTTAACTTTAGGCCTAATCCTAACTCTAAGACTTTCGGTATTCACAGAAGGCATTTGGGAGTCCTAAAGTTAGGAGTCCTAACTGTACTACTCCTAAACTGAGAAAAATCCTAATTTTAAGACTTTCAGTATTCTTAGAAGGCATTTAGAAGTCCTAAAGTTAGGAGTCCTAACTTTACTACTCCTAACCTGAGATAAATCCTAACTTTAAAACTTTCGGTATTCACAGCAGGCATTTATGAGTCCTAAAGATTGGACTCCTAACTTCTGTGAGTAAGTGCCTTCCGTGAATACCAAAATGGTAGTACGTTTAGGATTTTGTCTTAAGTTACTTCTGTGAATCGGGCCCATAATACCTGGCACAGGTATAATGTGGCACAGTGGTTTACAAAGTGAAGCTTCTACCTAGATGGGTCACTTTGTAAATATGGTGCAACCAGGCACATTTTTTACGTCGCACCAGCGGCACAAAAGTGACGCAAGGGCCCATAAATAAGCCCCATATGACTTTAAGTTGCACCATATTCAACAGCTCTCCACTGAGTAGCGTTTAAATAACACACTCCTACCAGCACATTGCCGAAGCAAATCAAAGGAGTCTGATATACATTGATTTGTGGTCCACTGATCCTTCACCAGGGTCGAAAAACACAATTACCATTCAGGCATCCTGATTCAGTCAATTGAAAACTACAATTCGGGCATCTTTATTCAATCATTGTCCCCAGAATTCTTGTCCTGAAGAGACCTCGTATCACAAGAGGGTTGAAACCTCGTCTGCTTTTTAAAAAGAGAGAGCCCTCAAGAAATCCAAAGAATTGATTGTACTATATTTCTAAATTGGCTCCTCTTTTAAGTACCAATAGGCATCATTAAAAGTTTTTCTACTGCACTGTTTATACTGCAGGGGTTTGGTTATGTTTATTTCCCTGAGGCTCATTATTTGCCTTCAAACACGTAAATGTATATAACATAAATGCAATGACAGGAAATATTTTTCTTATGCTCTTTTTGTGTAAAAATTTATAAAAACTACTATGCAATAATAAATAACAATCACTTTGGATCAAGTGAGGAGGAAGAACATTTTTGGCTTGTGGGTTGTAACGTAAAAACTGCTTAAATATTGATATGCCTTATTGAATTAGGGCCTTATTCAATTATTGTTCACCAATTTTGTTTAAGTCAAGCAGGATACATCAACTTTCTAAAGTGGCATTTTCAGACTTGCAACTTAAAATAAAATGTTACCATAAGTTGTGATTTTAAATAGTGAGTCCAGAGACACCAAACTCAAAATATGTATGTTTTCCCAATTGGAAATTACAGGGTTAACTTGCCAGGTTGACATGGCAGTTTAAAAACTACACACACAGGCTCTGAAGTCGCAGGCCTGAGATATGTATAAAGGGCTACGTAAGTGAGTGGCACAATCAGAGCTGCAGGCCCACTAGTAGATTTAACTTACAGGCCATACGCACATGTAGTGCACTTTAATTGGAACTTATAAGTAATTAAGTATGCCAATTGTGGATAAGCCAATGCAAACATGTTTTTGACAGAGAGCACACACACTTACACTTTAGCACTGGTTATCAGTGTTAAAGTGCCCTGAGTCCTAAGCCAGCAAAACAAAATCAGTAAAAAGCAGAGGAGGAAGGCAAAATGTTTGAAGGTAACCCTCCAAAACCACCTTGCTCTGAATTTGGCTTACGTATGGCAACTGAGAACTTGACTCTGCTTTTCAGTGCCCTCTTGACACCATTCCCACAACACTGCATGGTGGTCCACAGCACTGGTCCTTCCCCATTGAGGCTAAGCCACAACTATGGACAGGCAATGGCACTGTGTGCAAGCCTGTGATAGATTGTTGATAGTGTTACCAAATTATATACAGCAAAATCTAGGCTTTAAGAATCACCCAGATGTAAACATGGTACGCCTTTATCCTGCACCTATTTTCCATTTTTGGTAATGTAGGTGAGTGAATCCCGCACATGCTTCAAATCTATTCATGTGATGCACAATGCATACATTTTGATTTTTTCATGGTTAATTTGATATTTCATTTTTCTAAGGGTGAAAAAATGAATAACACTTGGTTGTGTGTACACATCTAACAATTATATGTGTATTGTGTGCTAAATGCATTGTCATTATTAGTATAAATAAACAC